>NC_066584.1:48677498-48978748 GCF_024323335.1 Lathyrus oleraceus | reverse complement strand
GGTAAATGCTGGATTCTCAAACCCATACTCGATCAGATCCATCTCGGAAATCCACAAAGTGGTATGAACCAGCATATACTGTCTCAGTCGGCGAGCAGCCTATGCCAAAGTACAGCAAGTTTTCTCGAACAGTGAATGTATTGTTTCACAGTCGGTAAACTTTTTGCTAAGGTAAATTGCATGCTCTTTTCGACAAGACGCGTCATGCTGACCCAATACACCTCGTAGACCCCTCGAAGGCCGTCAAGTACAGATTGACAATTGTTCCTTTCACAGGAGGCATCAGAATCAGAGGTTCCTGCACCTTTCTTTTATTTTTCAATGCCCCTTGGCAATCATTATTTCACCTGACCGTTTGATCTTTTTTTTTTCAACAACTGGAATATAGGTTCACCCGTGGCTGTTAGATGAGATGTGAACCATGACAGGTAGTTCAATCTTTCTAAGAAACCACGAACCTCTTTCTTTCTTTCTCGGTTCAGGCATTTCTCGTTTTTTTTTAATTATTTTTCTCTTTTTTTTTAGCAGGATCGACCTCGATTCCTCTTTGACAATGAACCCCAACAGCTTACCGGCTCGCACTCTGAACGTGCACCTACTTTGGTTCAACCTCGGTTTGAACTATCTCAATCAGTCAAACGACTTGGCCAGATCTGCCAGATGCCCCACTTCTGCTTGGGACTTTGCTATCATGTCATCAACATAGCAATCGATTTCATGATGAATCATATCATGAAACAAAGTCACCATGGCTCTCTGATATAGGCACTGGCGTTCTGCTTCTTTAGAAGGCAGTCTTCTTTCCATAGTAGCTTGAGCATAATGATATCGGTATCTGTCTCGGCATACCCTGACATGACCAGGTAGAGACATCCACATGCTCTTCCAACAAGCCTACCATCCTGCTTTCAACTTGCCTCTGAAACGGCCCGGATTTTCATCTCCTTCCTGACCTCGGCGGTGCGTGGAATAACAATCTCAACCCGCTCCTCGGGCGGCTGAATCACCTTCTCCTCTTGTTTTAGCAATCTGATTAATTCCAGCAGATCACAGTCTTCTTCGTCTTCTTCTTCAGCAAGATAGATCGGTTTATCGAAGTCATATGAGGGGTAACCAAATTGTTATCGACGAGATCCGGAAACTTGTTTTTGAAGTCGGAACGAGACAAAACAAAAAGATAAAAATGAAAATAAACATTGCCATTTTTATTTTGTTTTTAAACTGCAAAAATAAATGAAAAACAGGGAACGCCGCTTTTTGACTGAAAAACATCCTTTTATTCATGATGCAGAAATGCAAATTTAAACATGAGGTGGCCCTTACAATGGACCATTGCGTGTCGGGCAACACGTATGGCTTTCATGCAAATAAACTGAAAACAAGAAATAATACTCTTCCAGACGAGTAACAGTGTTGATCTTTTAGGCCTTCCAGCTCCCTGGCACGCACGATTTTATCCACTGATCAATTCCCCAGTCACTGTTAGTTTCTTTACCCACTGCCCGGGTGTAATTTGAATCTTCAGTAATTGCATTCCCCATCACCTGACCATGCGCCGGTATGGGATTAGCATTAACATCTGTCAATAGTGAAAAATGGAGGGCCTTGGACTCCAGCAGGTCTTGAACAGTATGCTTAAAGGCTCTACAACCCTCAATGTCATGCCCCTGCGTACCAGAATGAAATTCACACCTGGCGTTCTCATTATAGTTTGGTGGCCACTGATCTGCTCTCAATGGAGCTAACGTCCTTGGCTGAACCATCCCCAGATCCATCAACTTTTTAAACAGAGCAGCATATGGCATGGGTGGCTTGTCAAAATGACGATCAACCCCTTTTCCTTTCACCTGATTCCCAGCTCCCTGTCTCTTCTGTGGAGTTGGCTGAGGTTGCTGCCGGATTGACTGATTACCAGCAGGGATGGTTACTGCAGCAGTGTGCTGGTAGTAACGACCTCTACCGTGTCCTCTCTGGGCGTACACAACACTCGAGTCACCCTCATTCTTGCACTGGTCATTACCAAAGGATTTCTTCGGTCCAGACAACGAAGTGTTTCCTTGCATGTTCCCCATCTTCAGCCAGTCTTCAATCCTCCTCACCTTTTCGGCAATTACCTTTTGCTCCAAGGCGAACTCTTGCATGACACTGATCAGTTCTCCCATCCTCTTTTTCAGCTCGAGAATGTCAGCGTTGGACGAATTCATCATTCCTGTGTCAATCAAAACAGGTTAGAAACTGACACCTGCAAAACAGAAAACAAGTTATTATGCATGAATCCAATGTCTATCCATATGAAGAACACTTTGTCTCTCGATCCTGGCTTCATTGAGACATATAACAATCCGCGGCAAACTTCTTATATTCAGCATTCAATCTCATCGTGCAGATCGGAGATATGTGATTTGGCATGAATACCCCCAACCATGTGTGTGCTTGTGAGGGTGCATACAGCAAAGCAAATAAAGCTTGAAAACCATCACTGAATAGAAAATCACCATCACATAACCAAAAGTGCACAAACAGTGCCATAGTCATACATCAAGTCAGATATCAAATACAATTCTCCAGAATATGAAAGAAATACAGACAAGTGAATTCCGTCAACAAGCCTGACGGTAATCCAACACAAATGCAAGATCTAACTGGATGAGGGTCCCGCAGGTGGCCCTATCTCGTCTTCCATCCTCACGAACTTTGCGGCGAACCTGAGCTCTGTGTTCTCCTGCTGTAGTCTCCCCACTTCCTTCTGATGAATCTTCATCTGCCTGAAGTAGTGGTCTCTCTCAGCCATATAGTGATCTCTCTCTGCAATGATCTTTAGCTTCTCTGACTCCTTGACTTGCAGCTTTGCCTCCCACTCAGCAATGAGACCCCTGACTCTGTCATCTCTCTGATCCCGGACAATGATCTGCCTCCTCTTTTCATCTTCAATCACCTTTGATGCTCTGAACAGCTTATCTTTAGTGATGTCGTGCTCCCGGTTGGACGATGCTAAAGCTTGGCTGATCTTCCCATAGTAGGCTGTATCCATCTCGAAGCGTTTGGCCTCCAAAGCATGTCGCTTGTCTTGATCTTCCATCTTCACTTTGATTTCCTGATTAGCTGCCTGAAAATGAGCAACACTTCTTTCCAACTCCGCTTTCTCTGCAAGTAACTGATCTCTGGCCCTCTTCATCTCAAGGAACTCCTCCATGCTGACAGAAGAACTTGGACCCTCAATCCTAGGACACACTGAGTCACCCCCAGGGAACGGTAGAAATGTAGACTCAATCCTCTTCCGCAACCAATCCTCAAATAGTGGAAAATACCGGCAGTTGACTTTGCCATAAGGAACCTTACCCCTCCTCTGGATATCTCGCCATTCGTCCAATACCTGCCTCAACTTGGTCTGGTTACCATCAATCGGGAAATAGAAGGACTCCTGAATCTCTCGCCCGAGAGGAGGACCCTCTATAGCAAACCCCATCTGTCTCCGGAGAAGCATCGGGTTGTAATTAATGCAACCCTGAACTCCCACCAAAGGCACATTAGGTAAACTCCCACAACTACATATGAAGTCCTGACCAGCTAAACCATTATGAGTCCAAGCAATGTCATCAGCCCGCAGACCCATCAATCGGAAGGACCACTTGACACTAGGGTCAATCTGAACAAAAGCACCTCGGGAAGGCAAATACCCCATGAACCATCTAAAGAGCAACTGAGAGCAGCATCTAACCAGACCACCCGCCTCTTCTCATTCCTGTTATGCACTGAGTAGTACACATCTCCAATCAGGGTAGGAATAGGGTTTCTCTGTATAAACAATCTGATAGCATTATGGTCCACGAAATTCTTCTGATTAGGGAACAGAACAATCCCATAAATGCTCACAGCAATCAGAGCACAGACCGTCTTCCAGTTACCTACAGCAGCATGTTCCTTGGCATTGGCCTCCAAGAAACTCAAATGAAACCCGGGTAGCTTTCCTTTTTCCTTCAAACCTTCCTTGACCATTTCCGGACTCAAATAAAGAGCACGTGAAATTCCAAGGACATCTGGCTCTGCTCTGGTGACATGAAAAGGAATCTGATCACGGATCTGAATACCCAAGATGCTAACATAATCCTCCATCAAAGGTCCCAACAGATAGTCTGGAAATACAAAGCACCTCAGCCCCGGGTCATAGAACTGAAGAAGAGTGTGGATGGCGCTCCTGTCGCAGTCAGTGAGTCTGAAAACCATCTTCAGAATACCGCCGTATGACTCTCTAAACATTCCCACATGGTCAGGAGTAATCAATGCTATCATATCCTTGAGCACACCAATCTCTGGATCAAAGAAACTGTAAGCAATGTTGTTCTTCAAACCGGTCCTCATACTGGAGCAGAAAATCTCTCAACCAGAATCTCGATCAAAAGTGTCCCTGCATATGGGTAAACATGGGTTAGATGCAAATAATGCAAAATGCAATGATGCTGATGAATGAATGCAATGCGTTGCCATCCTCCAAGCCATCTGATCATTTGCACTGAATCTGGGCTCTGAACTGATCATAACCATCTGAGGAATGTACAATCCCAATTCTGACCCACGGGTTCCGAAATAAACGGAAGACAGATACATCATCATCATCACTGGTCTCTGAGCAGACACACCATCACCATCTGAATCGGCCCAGGGAATCCCGAAATAAACGGATCCCCACTGATAAATATCTCGGCCGGGGAATCCTGAAATAAACGGATCCCCACTGATAAATCACGGACAGCACTCCGGCGTCACGGCAATAAATGACCATAAATCCGACTTATAATTATGTCTCTGAATCACAGATCAAAAGTCACCATCTGAAGGCTATCTGAACAAACATCTGACAGAACAACCCTCCCCTCACAGGTAAGTTCTAATCAAGTCATCCTAAGGCGGATAATGGTCTCGACAATCGGGCGGAGATACTCAATGGGTTTGCCCTTTCGGGTGTGCCATTGTAGCTCCCTTAAAATCGTCTAAACCAAAGATCCGGGAAATGATCGGTCACCAGTCAACAACTCAAATGGAGTGACTCAAACAAAGCGGAATATCCACAGAGATGAGCACTATCAAGTGAGCCTCGTCCGGCTTGTGGCACATCACGCCGCCAGGCACATGTTGACTTAACATGAAAGAGGCAACATGAGACCACACTAGTCCTAGGTGTATACTCGGGCCTGGGTTTTAGCCCCACTCAGAACACCCACCCCAAACAACAGAACCACCTGCAGAGGAAGATGGCCACATGACAGTAATGATGCATGCACATATTAATGCAAATATATACACAAGGGTTAGTATAATAAATGCAATAAATAAACATCACAAGCAACCTAAACTAATCCTAGAACGCTAGGAAGGACTCGCTTAGGGACGATGGACCAGCATAGGTCTACATCGCAAGTCCCCAGCAGAGTCGCCAGCTGTCGCATCCTGCGAAAAATCAACCGGCGAGCCTAAAAAGAAAACACACAGAGCCGCCACTAAGCGTTATTTATCCCAAGATAGGGAAAGGAAACGCTCAGAGAAACCTGGAAAGACATGGTCTCGCGACCAAGACAATGGGTTCGGGAGTCGGTTACGCGAGGGGAAGGTATTAGCACCCCTCACGTCCGTCGTACTCGACGGGATCCACGTTCTAGAAAGATAAGGTTGCTATAAACATACATCACACACACACACGGGGACGCAGGTGGGGTTAAGAAGAAAGGGCTCGATAAGGTATCGCACCTTATGCCTACATATCTTGTCTGGAACAAGAATCAGAGCCACTGTAGTTCGGCTTACGCACGCCAAACAACACAAAACAATCATAAAACACACAAGGGTGGCAAACATGGAGCCCGACAGCCACTTACTGGACTTACGTCGGCATCCGAGCCAAAACATGCAATCAGATAACAAGTAAACGCACGCAAAAAAGAAAAGGTTGCCCGGAGTGGTCTCGCACGACCACCTGCCTACATACCTCGTCTGGCACGAGGATCAGGGCGATGTAGTTCCCCTAAACAGGGGAGAAACTCTCTCCTAACCAGAAACAGAGGGAAAAACACGACACTAGGGAGCTGAGACTCGAGCCTAATGTTGTCATGCAAAGTCGCCCTAAGTTCAGGTTTCTAACCTACTTGCATAAGCAAACTATTCCTAACCAGGAAAGAAGCTAACACACAAGCATACAAGCATACCAATCAACATACATCAAATGAGAACAGGCATCTCACACAATCATGTCAATCAGATATCCACATAACACGCACTATAGCCAAACAAGGGGCTCAATCAATCAGGTTTGACTGCCTAAGCAATCGTCTGTACAGGCTATGTTTGCTCTTAACCTTGCCATTACGAGGCTAAGGTGAAGCAGATGAAAAGGTGAAGTGGGGATCAGACCTCACAGCTCTTATCCCTAACCAGGGAGAGCTGACAAATGAGCATGGGTCCAGAATAGGGGAACCCTTCTATACTCGATGACTCTGACTCAATGTGCACTGCACAGGATCTTGGGCTTTTGATCTCAATGCTACAACCATGTAATGGGAGCAAGGAGAAGACTCAACTGAATAGTGGGGGACAGGTTGCTTGTCCCTACCTTCCACCAATTGCCTTACTTGAAGGACTTTCACCTGCTTGGGCTTAAAAATAAACATACACAAGCATTGCCTCTTAAGGAGGACTTCAGACAATTTGCCCGGCCCGGTAACAGCCGGGTCTCCAGACTACATGAAGTCAAGAGGACTTACCTCAATGCAAGTTGCTTAAGCAACGCAAAGCAAAAGTTCACAAGGAACTGAGCAACTAAAGTACCTGGAAACAATCCAACACAGTCAGTATTCAATCAGACAAACTATACAGCAAACAATCAAACAGTTTAAACAATACAACACAAAGCAAGCTCAAGGCTTAAGCCCAAGCTCCAACACCTACAAAACAATGTTATGTTAGTGTACAAACATCCACAACATCAATTAAAACCAACTTGTATCATTCTCCATGTACATTGCTTTTTTGATCCTGAAAAATCAAGCAAATATTAGCAACTAGACCACTAGGCCAAGCCTAGGGTCCAAAAGCAAGAAAAAAGTTAAAACAGCAAGGTATCCACCATCCAACATCAAATTATCATCAAACAAGAGCAAACATCATTGGTCTCATGTTTATATCATCCATCATGCTCAATTCATGCACAAAACAATCCATATGAGGTCAAATGAACCACCAAGCATACAAACAGAAGTATTGCATTCAAATCCCTATCAAAATAAATCCAAAAATTCTCAAATTAAATACACCTAAACAGGGGTCTATCAAGGTCTACCATGTCAAATTTGAGCTCAATTGGGCAAATGGAACCATGTCAATGAAAATCAACAAAAACAGACACCATTTCATGCTTCAATTCATACCATCAATGCATACATCCACTTCAAAAATTCATATCTCATTGAAAACAAAAAAGAAATGGATGAGACCAAAACAAGGAGGTCCTAAAATGTGTCTAGTTAATGCATATCAAATTTCATGGCCATACAATACCATATGAGGATTTCACATCAAAATTACAAACCTATGTCATATGAGCTTGCACAAATGATCTCCAGAAATGAAAAATCATGATCAAATAGAAAATGCAGTGAAAAATTCTACAAAAATTCATACAACATCACAACATGCCAACCAATCATCATGCAAAATTTCATTTTATTTCAACAAGTATAGGTCACTCAAAAAAATCCTGCAAGTTGACATAATGAGGTGTGACACAAATTGTCACACCTAAGTTCCAGAATTTGCTGCTCTCTAACCAGGTATCCAAAATTCATGAAATTTACATATAAATAATCCTCAATGAGTCAAGAACCACCACAAAAATTTTCAAGAATTTATTCTACATTATGAGTATTTCATGATCAAATTACAAACATGTATCAAAAATGGACATACAATGGAAAACCCTAGGTCAAATAAAATATTCCCCAAGCACAACTTTGACCAATAGGTCAAAAAAAACCTACACTCAACAAGGAAGCTATAGAAAAAATTTCCATATTTTTTGGATTTTTTTACTATTTTTTATGGATTTTTAAAGGTGTGTATGATTTTTTAATAATTATTTGGATTAACATTAATTAATTAAATGTGTTAATAGCAGTATGGTAATATTCTAGTTTTGGCCAAAACGACACAGCAGCATTTTAATGTGCTGGCGCTGCGTGAATGGATGGTCTTGGCGGTAAACAAAAGTTCAAAAGGCCATGCGAAAATTCAGGATTGAACACGGGCTCTTTTTCCAGAATCGTGAAGAACGTTGCGTGTTCTTCGTCCTCCATCAACACCAGCTTCGGCCTCAAGAAATTCTCCACCAAATCAAGCAAATGATACACCGATGGAAAGGTCTAAGTGTGAGGATCTCAAATACATAATCAATTTCACCTAATTCCTAACACAACTCACGGATCGATCGAATAAAGTTTCTCACTCAAAGCTTCGAGTCGCGATTTCTCTCAACTCGCTCAACCGTTTTATAAACCGCAAGTTTCACGCTAACCTACGATGAACGATCTACACAATGCATATAACAATTTACAAAACCGTGAGATTCGAATTCGCACCTTTGTTTGCCGACAGTTGCGATTCGTGATGAATTTGGATGTGATTCTTCAAAACAGTCCAAGCTTGATGATAGGGAAGATGAATGGAGGTGTTAGCCTAGCTCGAATTTGCTCCAATCATGAGAAATTCCAATTCACCATTGTTGAGCATTCTTTGGACAGTTGTGAATCTTGAGGATTTGGAAGTTGCTTTGTCAAAACAGTAGAAGAAGAAGTGGAATGAAGATTGGATCAACAAGAATTTCCGAATTTCATCAAGAATTGGAAGAGTTTTTGTGGTTTTTGTGTGATGTGTTCTTGAATGTTCTTGAGAAAATGTGAGAGAATTGGAGAGTTTTTAGATCTGAATTTTGGTGAAATGAAATCCTCTTATGATTAGAGAGTGTTTTGGTTTATATACCTGAGCTTAATCATCCACTAATCATGTTAATTAGCAAAAATGGAATTGTTAATGAAATTGGTTATTTTGCAAATAAGGGCAAAAATGTAATTTCCATGGGACAGCTCATGCCAGCTCACAATTGGTTTCAACATGTCCAAAACACCATATGTGAAGTGTAGAAACAATTCCCATTGCAATTGGTCATGTATTTCTCAAACTCACCATGTATTTGCAAAATGTCCATTTTTGTCATTTCCATTTTTCATGCCAAAACTCAAACCATGTGCATTAACCATGAAATGAATATTCAAACACACTTAAAATGCCATTCCTGAGGTGTTGGAAAAAGTCCCATTCAAAAATTCCCAATATTTTGACATTTGGACAATTTTGCCCCTGGTCCAATTCAGCTGTCCAGTTGAAAAGTGACTTTTTGCCTGGGCCATTTTTGGGAAATTCCAATGATGCACCCTCAAAGTACATGTCAAATGGAGTTTGTGCATATAAAGAACTTGCAATTTGGACAAACCATGTGGAAGTTATGGCCTCCTAATTACGGTCTTTTCTGAAATTCACTGAGCCATATCTCGCAAACCGTACATCGGATTTTCAAGTTCTTGGACTTTTTGGAAAGGTGAGAACAAGATCTACATCTGTCATGTTGAACAATTTTTCATTTGAAGCTTCCTTGGACTTCTTTTTTGAGGTCAAAAACTTTCCATTTTTGGAAACTTCAGCTACCAGTCACTTGCTATTTTTGGCAGTTTTTGTCCTGACTTGATTTTCTTCATTCTTAAGCTTTGAGATGTCATACAACACTTGTTCCAACATGAATGAAGTGTGTCTAACTCATTTCCACCTCCAAATCCACCTGATCATGTACAGTTGACCACGGTTGACTTTTCATCTGACAGATGAATCTGGCAATGCATTGATCAATCTGAGCCCCAATTTCCAACTGAAATGGCTCAAGGGTGACACCCTAGCCTCAATAATCACCATATAATCACAAAATGATCCTCATCTCCATCTCAAACACCATCTCCTGATTAAACCCTGATTGGCCCAATACAACTGATTAGGGTTGACCAGTGGTCAAAACCCTAATCTCAAGGAATCTTCTTCAATCTTCTGATGACATCCCACCATGATGATGACGATGTATCAATTCAATCAACATGAAGACCAATACCCTCGAGAATCATGAAACCCTAATTCACAGTCCAATCCTCAGAAGGCCATGATCAGTCAATAAAACCCTAGGCTTGCATTTTCTGACTTCCTCATCTTCTGATCAAGACTTGGGAAGATAGCTTGCACTATGTAACCACATGTTATGCAATATGAAATGCCTAATGTCTTAAAATGAAATGCAAATATGTTAATGCTAGTCCCAAGAGAGGAGGGCAAATTTTGAGGTGTTACAGCAGTGGACCTAACTTCCACTAGGTAATCATCTTACTCCATTTCCATGGCTATTGTTTTGCTCATTCTTATGCTTGCTTCACTACATTACCATGCTCATCATCATGCTCATTTTCATGTTAACCATATGATATGCTTGTTGCTGAAGCCTTCAACACGAGGCAATGTTCTTAATACTGATTTGTGATGTTGAATTTTTTTGCCCTTGCCCGTGTCCACGTTGACATCTTATTGTCAACTTTTTTCCATGATTAAGCCACCATTTAACCTAAAATAAGATACCATGTTAATCCTTGCATTTCATACTTGATATCTGGGCTTTATTTCGTGTTGTTTGGTGCACTATGGCATGCGCATTCTTGAGTGGAAGTTGAGCAAAAATCAATGCATGACCTGCGTTTTCTTGCATGGCATTAGGGTTTCTTTTGACCCAATGGAGAAGATGATGGCGTGTCGCTTTAAGAGCCCTTAGATCCAATGCGCATGTTTTAATTTGGGCCGCCCATGGGCTTTTTGTCTTTTAGTCACTTAAACACATGTGACCGGTTGATACAAGTTACATGAATTATTTTATTAAAATGTTCATTTAATAATTGTCACGCCCAGATTTAATGATTTGGACCATGGGCCTTCCACTTTTCGCTTTCAGCACCCCCTTTCATGGCCCATCAATACTGATACACTCTATTTCCATTTTTATTTTTTTAATTCCAATTTTTAATTTCTAGTTTTGATTTTAATTATTTTAAAATATTTTCTTTATTCATAAAAATATCCAAAAATATTTTTCATATTTCTTAATGTCTTATTTAATTTTTATTTTCGCATTTATTTAATATTGATATTTTATTTTAATTATTCATTCCAAGTGGTTCATTTTAGCATGCATTTTTTTATTGATTTTATTTTTATAACTTAAAATTATTTTCAGCCTTTGATTTTTGGGATGAAGGTTGACCACTGTCCCGTGGTCAACCTGACTTTTTCTTGGATTTTTATTTCACAATTTGCCATTTATTCTTGATTTATTTTTAACCTAGTTTGGTTGGTTGACTTCTAGTTTGACCTCTCTTTTGTTTCAATTAATTTATGTGTCAATTTTCATTATTTTTAAAATCATTTTGGGGGATGATGATATTCTGACCCCACCTTACTTAGTTTAATTTTTCATAATTTTCTTGATTAATTTGCTATTTATTTGATATTTATTAAGTTGGCTCGATTTTTCAATTGACTTCTTTATGATCGATGTTTGGCTTAGGGATTGCTTATGGCAATTGAAGAGATCTTTTGATCCTCCCTTGCTCATCTCATAGGCCATGTATTAGAGGCCTTTTATCTTGATTTTATTTGATCCTTACCTCATTTCTTGATTTAATCATTTCAGTGGACCCTTTTTGTGCATCTTTTCATCTGTCTGGTTCATCTATTATCTGTTATACTTGTTTCTTTCATCCATGCTTACTATTGCTTGATTGTTTAACATGTTCATACTTCCCATGCCTTGTTTAATACTCCATTATTTCAATCTTTGATTCTTTTATTTGATTATATACTTGTTTACTTATCTGATTTGATTGATAACTGTTGCCTACTTGTATGATGATTGAGGCATATATTCTTATTGTTTGATTGCCATGAACCATCCCCATTCATAACAAATGTACCCCTATCCCATAAAGTGTATAATATTTATTCTTTCATTCTTTATTCATATGTTAATACAAGAATTAAAACGAACATCCGATAATCATTTCAAACCTTCATCAAATACTTGATCCAACGTCAAGCCATTTTTCATAATAAAAACTCAAAAAATATTAATTCATATTTAAGACCTTTTCAATAAAGATGGAAGTGGAACATGGTGGATACCGTGCACTCCTGAGATTAAGATTCGAGGTGGATGCCTCGCCTATCTTAGCTCTCGCCATCATCCAAATTTATCTATTATGTTTTCTCTCAAACAGTCATTCAAAAATTTCTCTTAAACGTCCATCAATGTTTGATCCAATGTCAAGTCATTTTCACAACAAAACTCAAAATACTTAATTCCTATTTAAACATTTTTCAATAAAGATGGAAATGGAACGTGGTGGATACCACGCACTCCTGGGATTAAGGTTCGAGGTGGATGCCTCGCCTATCTTAGCTCTCACCATCGTTTAAAATTGTCAATGCAGTTTTCTTCAAACCCTTTCTCATTCAAATTCAAAACACTTAATCTTTATGAAACACTTTTTCAAGTAAGATGGAAATGGAACATGGTGGATACCACACACTCCTGAGACTAGGATTCGAGATGGATATCTCGCTCATCCAAGTTCTTGTCATCACTCAAAATACATCCAACCAATCAAACTCTTTTTTCGCCGTCGTGCGATTGATCATAAAACCCTTTTCATAAACGAAAGATATCTTGTCTTAAGGTGATGCAAAGCGATGTTTCGGCCACGATTGTTGAGTTGAGATAAGTGACGTTTTTCCGAATGTTGATTTGTAAATCCATTCGATATGTGGTATACGTCCGCTCCTCATCTGTTTTGGGTAAAATAATATTTTCCTCGATTAATACAATATAGCTTTCGCTAAAATCGACCAACAAACAAACATTTTCTACCCAGAACTACGTAAGCCTTAATTTCTCTGTTGAGATACGTAGGAGCAGGATTTGTAAACCTTGTCAGGCCCACTAATAAAAAACTTAGGTTTAGTCCTTCGTCAAAAATCCAAAAATATTCTCCTCTCTTTTATTCTTTCTTTCCCCCCTAATAACTTAAAGCCTAACATTTCAAACTAACATTAATACACACAACTAACCTAATGGTTCCCGTTGAGTACAACGGACGTGAGGGGTGCTAATACCTTCCCCTTGCGTAATCGACTCCCGAACCCCGATTTGGTTGCGACGACCATAATCATTGTCGTTTCTTTCTTGGGTTTTATCGATATTTCCCCTTTCCTTTTTAAGAATAAATAAAGTTCGGTGGCGACTCTGTTCAATCCATCATTCCGAGTGTGCGATTGCGCTTCGCTAGGTCGTGTTCTCATTTCCCGAGGCACGACAATATGACTTAAATATGTGTTTATAAGTGAGAGCAGTTCTTACTCTACCAACCGATTTTGTAGGATTGAATTAGACTCAACCACATTTCTTAACATTATCCTTAAATCCAATATAAATTTTTTGATTTTCTTGACGGGATCCAATCTGAATGAGAAGCAAGTGAGAGGTTTCTCATGCCTTTATGAGTATTATTATGGACACTTTGCAAAGGGATTTTGAACGATATCAAAACCATTAACTTACCTAGTAAAGAAAGATGTTTTTTCATTGGTAAATTGTAGCAACACAAGCCTTCACTAATTTGAAGATGCCCTTATTTCAACTCTTGTCTTTGCCTTACCATATTTCAATTAACCTTTTATCATAGAGACAGATGCATCTAACAAGTGTTTTATTGTTTATATTAGCAAGGATCTTATGCAAAACAAAAACAAGTGTTTTATTGTTTATATTAGCAAGGATCTTGGCCCAAACCAGTAAGTTATGTCAGTATCTGAGAGATATCTTCTTTCTATTGTTTATGCTATTAATAAATGGAACACTTATTTAGCTTATAAACTCTTCTTCCTCAAAACTGAAAAGGAAAACACCATCTTCATGATGGAGCAACAATTGAATAAACCCATTTCCTACAAGTGTGAATGGCTAAACTCATGGGATGTGATTTTAAAATAGATTGAGTAAGTATGCTCACTTCTTGACTTTATCTCACCCTTACACCGGTTTGGATGTTACAAAATTATTCCTTCATCATGTCTTCAAATTGCATGGTATGCCTAGCATCATTACCAGCGTTATGGATCAAATTTTTCTTAGCAAAGTTTGGACCGAACTCTTCCAATTGCACGGAGTATCACACCAAATATCACACTTCTATTAATTGTACTCTGTTTGAAGTAGTATAAAGCCAACCTCCTCCCACTTATCTTCCTAGGTCAATAAATGCTAGAGAGACTATGATTCAATTGCTCAAGTTTCACTTATTAAGGACTTAAAGTAGGATGGTGCATCGAATTAACAAACATCATATTGTCAGACTATGTAAGTATGCTCACTTGGTGACTTTATCTCACCCTTACACCACTTTGGATGTTGCACAATTATTCCTTGATCGTGTCTTCAATATGCATGGTACGCCTAGCACCATTATCAGCGATAGGAATTCGATTTTTCATAGTGATTTTGAAATGAACTCTTCCAATTGAAGAAAGTATCACTTAAAAAATCTACCACTTACCAACATTTAAATGGGATGTGAAACTAAGGTGGTAAAAAAAATATCTTTAAATGTGAACTTGCTAAAACTACAATACAGAGTTAACCTTAGTGATTAAGAGATGTCAAAGACTTTTAGAATTTTTAGTAGGGTTAGAGCTAGCTCCCACGTGTAGGTAAGAAGCTCTCTATATGAGGTATCTTCGTGAATCAGGGATCCTCTTTTCTATCTTCAGGATTAGGGTATTTATAGATGTTTTAGGGCCTGGATCCCATATGCCTAGAAAGTAGCAACAACTTCACAGAGAACTTGGAAGTGGACCGTTAATCCCCTATTATTCAGGAAATCATGGTTAGTTTCTTTCGCACAACTGTGGACTAGGGACATGTCACTTCCCACGTTCTCCCACCTATGGCGAGTCGTACAGGACGTGGGCGACGTATTTCAGGAATGGCATCATATCTAATAAACGTGAGATCGGTCTAGGAAACAGACGATCATGAAGGTGTATGGTGAGCAGTTACATCGATGCATCTTCCCTTGTGGGCCCGTTACAGGTATACCAATATATAGTCTCTTAAGCACGAGGGATTGGAAAGGGTAAAGTGATTTAGTTTTTCTTCCTTTTATGGTAATGGTTCCTTTAGTGGAACAACTCATGCAAGACTTAAGTTGAGTCCCTCAAGCAACTCATGTGAGATTTTAGTTGATTCCCACGAGAAAAACTTAAGTTGAGTCCCTCAGGCTAGACTTAAGTTGACTCCCTCTGGTGAGACTTAAGTTGAGTCACTCATGAGAGACTTTAGTTGAGTCCCACAGGCGATCCTTAAGTTGAGTCTCTTCGGTGAGATTTAAGTTAAATTCCTCATGCGATACATAAGTTGAGTCCCTCAGGTGATACTTAAGTTGAGTCTCATAAGCAAGACTTAAGTAGAGTTCCTCATATAAGAATTAAGTTGAGTCTCTCAGACGAGACTTTAGTTGAGTGTCATAGGCGAGACTTAATTTGAATCTCTCGGACGAGGCTTTAGTTGAGTCCCTCAGGCAAGAATTTAGTTGAGTCTTTTGTGTGAGGTTTTAGTTTAGCCCCTTTGGAAAAACTTTAGTTTAGTCCCACATGTGAGACTTTAGTTGAGTCTCATAGCCGAGACTTAAGTTGAGTACCTCTATAGAGGCTTTAGTTGAGTCTCATAGGTGAAACTTTAGTTGAGTGGTTTATATGGTAGATATCTCATAGAAATGATATTTATATTTCCCTTGAGGGTAGCAAGGATCTTTTTCAGTGCAATCTAGCGTTCTTATTTCCTTTTAAGGTCGACAAGGATCTTTTTGTGGAAGTCCAACATTTATATTTCCTTTTTAAGGTAACAATGATCTTCTTGTGGAAGTCAAGTATATATATTGGCTTTTTAAGGTTGCAAGGATATTCTTGTGGAAGTCTAACATTTAAGTTGATTGTAGAACCAAATTAACCTACTAGAAATAACAAATAAAGTTTTCTCAAATAGATTCATACACTACTAGGAAACTCGTCTTTTCAACAAATAATAAAATATAATAATATCTTAGGTTAACTGAGTTCCAAGTTTTGGGAATGAGTCGTCCATATAACTTCTCGAGCTTGTAGACTCCATGGGGAGGATTCTGGTATATGTGATATTGTCCTTCCCAATTGGGTTGTAGTTTCCCCTACTGGGAGGGCATAACAATTTATGTCAACACCAGTTTTCCTTCTTGCATTTCCATTTGTACTACTTTAGAGTTGTACCTTCTGGTCTCCCTTTTCTTGGCGGAAAACTCTTGATGTGGGAAAGATCTCTTTTTTCATCAATTAGGTTAGTGGCGTATCTTAGCCCTGCCTCATTTTATTTTGTGTTGAACAGAGAGCGTCACTAAGAGGGTTTGTCAATTTTGACAGACAACGTGGAGTCCATTTTACATACCATGGTGAATGGAGTATCCTTGGTGGTTGAGTATGGGGTGGCATGATATGACCATAGTGTAATGCCCCATACTTCTTTTAGGATTACTGGATGACCCCCATAAACCAATACGGATCTTTTCAGCATATTTTTCCCTCACTCACACGCTTTTTGAGAAACTTCCCAAAAAAACACTCATCCAAATACTACTCCAAGTCAAGCACGCTTAACTATGGAGTTATTATTTGTTAGGCTACCGAAAAGAAGATGCACCTTGTTGGTATAAGTAGTACCAATCAATCCTTATAATCCTTTGTTCAACCATGCAGTCCCATACCGACATAGCCTCAAGATTCTATCATTCTGGTGTGAATTTAGGCGACTACTCCTCTCCCTCTTCGGCCTCAGGTGTTACATGTCCACAAGCTTCCGCTTGGTTGGTCCCCGAACCATATCGTATTGGAAGAGGTTTGTCCTGATACCATTTGTAACATCCTAGAATGCTTTCAAGATTACCGACTAACTTCACAAACCAACACGGGTCTTTTCAGCATGTTTTTTCCTTACTCACACGCTTTCTAGGAAACTTCCTAGAAGGTCACCCATCCAAATACTATTCCAAGTCAAGCACGCTTAACTATGGAGTTCTTATTTTTTAGGCTACCAAAAAGAAGATGCATTTTGTTGGTATATGTAGCATAAATCAATTCATATAAGCCTTAAATTAACCATGAAGTCTTATTGCTACACAACCTTAGAATCCTCTCATTCTGATGTGAATACGGGTGACCACTTCCCGCCCTCTTCGGCCTCGAGTGTTATAATGATTCACTTCCCTCTTCAGTCTTGGGTGTTACATGCCCATCAACTTTCGATTGGTTGGTGCTCGAATCACATCGTATTATGATAGGTCTTCTATGATACCATTCATGTGCCCCGAGGCCGAAGAGGGCGGGGAGTGGTTGCCCGAATTCACATCAGAATGAGAGGATCCTGAGGTTGTGCATCTATGAGACTGAATGGTTGAATGAAGGCTTGTATGGATTGATTGGTAAGACATATACCAATGAGATGCATCTTATTTTTAGTAGCCTAACAAATAAGAACTTCATGGTTAAGCGTGCTTGACTTAGAATAGTATTTGGATGAGTGGCCTTCTGGAAAGTTTCCCCAAAAGTGTGTGAGTTAGAACAAAGCATTTTGAATAGACTTGTGTTGGTTTGTGAGGTGAGTCGGTAATCCTAAAAGTAGTCTGGGACATTACATACAACACTTCATGAAGTTATCCATCCTAGAGTTCTTTGGTATCATCTAGATTATTTTTTATCGCCGTGTTTGTTAATTCAACTTTCCAGGTGACCTCTTGATGGACAAAAAAATAAACTTTGTTTGCACTCCCAGATTCTGATAGAAATCAACTACGATAGTGCTAGAAAATTGAGTTCCATTGTTTGAAATGATAACACCTGGTAAATCTAACATGCACATTAGTCTCTGCAAGTAAAAAAGGTGGACCTCCTATAATAAGTTAAGGGAGAGATGATCGGGAAAATAACAAGTGTACTATTTTGCCTTTTATAGTAATAATGGGGAAATTCCCCGAATGTCGACCTCAAGGACTGCAAGTCAATATTGAGTTTAAATTTTCATTCAATTAAACAAAAAGTATTAATTTGGTTGTTAGGTGTAAAAATATAAGAATAAAGGTAAAAGAAAATAAGAATGAAAATTAGGGTTTGCAGGGAAAAAGGAACAATGTCAGGGAAGGTGTATGATTTATCCTTGTAACAACTCTGAGTTACTATTGCATCAACAAATATCAATTACTACCAGTTCTCAAGGGTATTTTCTCCCAAGTCCTTAGTGAGAAAACCTTTAATCAATCTACCTTAATTTCTATGTCCATATGCAATTATGGTGAAGTTAAGCTTTATAATATCAAGAATACTCTGGTTCATACAGGGTATCCCTAATACTAGGTGACATCTACTGTAGAGTAACCTTATGAAAACTTTATCAATGGTTGTCCAGCCTAATTGATAACCACATATCAATCTCGATTGGTCCGAAAGAGAAAGCAATAAACACATCAAAAGGTTACCGTAAAAATAATATTATAAATGCAAATGTAAACTCAAATTCGTTACAATTCTAAATCAGGGACACCCCCTAGCATTGAGGGGTTTAGTTACTCATATTGTTCAAAAAAAATTCAAGATAAAAAATAAACATTACAAGTAATTGGATGACATGGATCTTCAATCGCTTCCGCTCATGAAAACCTTCCGCTCTCTGAATTCCTTGATCTCTGTAATCCTTGCTTGTTTGACAATACTGTGTTCGCCTCCTTCCAAGATGAACTTTGCTCTTGTAGAAACTCTCCTTATATAGTTAAAATCCCTTGGCAGAAGATGGAAATCTCCAAAATGTCCATGCAGCTTAAGCCCGGTGAAAAAGCCCGAAAATTGGAAAACTAGCGTTTTAGGCTGACACTGGCAGTGTCACGCTGACACGGCCAATGTCAGGCTGATACGGGCTGTGCCAGCTGACACGGGCGGCCGTGTCAGACCATTGCCTCGTTATTTCCTTGCTGACACACCCAAGGTGACCTAACACAGCCGTGTTAGGCTGACACGACCGACCGTGTCAGACCACTGTTTTGGGCTTTTTTTGTACTTTCTTGGCCTTCCTCCTGACACGGGTGGCCGTGTCAGGCCTCCTAAATTGGAAAATATTCTTTTTTCGAACACTAAAACTTTCCACTTTCTCACATTGAGTCCATTGGATCTTCTCCGTGGACCTGGAGGGCATAAACACGACGACCGGCGCGTAAAATCACGAAAACACAAAATAAAACTGACAATTAATAAAATTGCTTAAATAACTTAGGGAATGAAAATTAACTTTAAAGGTACCATAATGCATACACAGTGTCTCAAAGTTCTTGGTTTCTTATCGGATAAGCAACGAAAATATAGTGAAAATGGTGACCGGTCATAACCTCAAACTTAACTCATTGTTTGTCCTCAAGTAATGTCCTATACGACAAAGTGTCACTTCCCAAAATTTGTATTCTTACCATGATACTGCTGAGATCTTTCGCCAACGCCTTCACTCTCCCTTTTATAGTTCCTGCTTTTCCTAATGATTTTCACCCGCACTTCCTCATCAAGGTACTGCTTCACCTGTCAGCTTACATCACACTCTCCCCAAGTCTCTCGGGGTTTAAGTGTTTTCAATCCTAATTCATAATATGCAATATCAACTTATAAGTTTGAATAGTTTCTCCTTTCATATCAACTACACACAACACACACTTTTTGAGGTCTTTCGGGTTGTAACGGGGCTTGGGTTATGGTGTGGATATTCCAAACAAAATGGGAAACAAGTGGTTTTTGGTTCAGAGTCAATGTTACTATTATTTTCACTATGTTTGTTCATTTTCCTTCTCTTCCTCTATTATTATTTTTATTGCTCTGGTTTTTCTTTGCTATTCTTGTTTTTCAACTGAGTGCCCTTCTTTGGCCATTACTTATTTTGAACCCTCGAGTTTATTTTCTTTTCTCTTTTTTTTCCGCGATGATTCTCTTTTTTTTCCCGCACTCACCTTGGCTTTTGAAAGTTATGGGGTTTTACCCCAAACTTAGAATTTCAACACAGCTTAATAATATCAACTTGACTCTGAACAGGGTAAGGAAGTATTTTAGGCCACGGGTTACATTTATGTGGTTAGGAAAAAACAAAGGGTACAGGCTCAAATGGTGTTAACAAGGGATAACATTAACGAGATGGCTGGAAAGACTCAGGGCTATAATCAAACAACGTGCCTCAGTGTATGTATACATGCAGTGAAATTCCCAGAGAACCTATGCAAAGTCAGAGTGATAAAGACATACCTGAATATCGCTCATGATGACAAATGTGTTTGGCTTTTTATACACTCACCATGTTAGGTAAAGCTTGATAGCATCCACAGTACTTTGAGTATGATGTGGGTCTTACTCAACTCGGAATGCACAGGGAACCTACGTTGGTTGAGTTTTAGAAGTTGCGTCCGATCTTTTCTTCAGCAGTATCGACTTTCTGGGAAGATCCTTCACAACAAGCAACCGTGAATGAAGTGATTCTTTTTTCCACTACCACTCATGGTCATCACTTAATCCAACAATACACCAAGACCGTGAAATACATGCAGCACATGATACCTGATAGTAAAAATAAACCAAATGTGAAATGGTAAAAATTAAAAATTGGGAAATAATCAACAAAAATAAAAGCAAAAAGCATAGTAAAACCTCCCCCATACTTGAACTAACCATTGGCCTCAATGTTTTCGAACAAGATAGAAGGAGGGTGACTCACAGTGCCCTACTGAGGGGGCTGGATAGGGAAGTGCGACATGACCACACGAAATTCAAAATTTTCAAAAAAATCTCAAATCTGCAGGCCTGACACGAGCCGTGTCAGCTAACACGGGCGACTGTGTCAGGCTGCTGTTATGCTCATCTTTCATCTTTTTCCATGTGAGTACCTTCGCCCTTTTATGCAAGGCACTATGCAAACCTAAAATAACAAACAAACACAAACAATAATTAGAACTAGTAACACGGGGGTTGCCTCCCAAGAAGTGCTTCGTTTAACATCGCATAGCTCGACGGTTCATTCCCCTTGTTATGGGGGGTACTTCAGCCTCCAAACCTCGTTGCACCTCTTGTCCAAAACTAGGAAGCTGTCTCTTTCATCAATATGGATTCCTTTATGCCACAAGTCCTCTTTAACCTCAATCTCCTTACCTTGTTTTCGTTTTCTTTTCTTTCTCTTGGTTTTTGGAATTAAGGTAGGAGTCTTTCCATTCTGGGTGGCTAATGGCAGTGATGAGAATCGAGAGGGCCTTCTTGCATCTTTCTCTGATGTCGGCATGTTACTTTGACTTCTCGCCTCTGTCTTGATTAAACCTACTTGATAGTGAGATTCCGTATCTTCCTCTATCTCCTGGTCTTTAATAGCATTCAATGTTATCTCTTTGTCATGAACTTTCAAGGTTAACTTGCCCTGATCTATATCGAGATTGCATCGACTTGTCTGCATGAAAGGTCGACCCAGAATGATGGGTGCCTCATCATCTTTGGGTATGTCTAGGATTACAAAATCAATAGGAAATATCAAGTCCTCTATTGTTACCAGTACGTCTTCTACTATACCATATGCATTTCTTGAGTGATCCGCAAACTTCAGATTGGTCTTTATATCAATGACATTTTTAATACCCAACCTGTGATAGATTGATAATGGCATCAGACTCACACTCGCTCCCGAATCTATTAGTACCTTTTTGAAGGTTCTTTCTTTAATTGTGCATGGTACTATTACCGTTCCCGGATCCTTTTGTTTGTTAGGAATTTTTTCCCCCAATGAGTTTGCACTATACTTTTCCTTCCAGGCTACCTGTTCTTCTGCTGTTGGTTTCTTTTCGGCAATTACCTCTTGCATGAATTTCTTGTACATGGGTATTCTTTCGAGTGCTTCAAACAAAGACATATGACCCTCAATCTTTTTAAACATTGTCATGAATTTCTCCAAGTCTGACTCGCTTGGTTCATTCTTTGTCACTCTCTGAGGGTAGGGCAACTTAATCATCAATTTAGTCTCTTTTGTAATTTCCTCTTCAGTCGGCTCGCCCGGTGATATAATTTTTTTTCTTTTTAGCAGCCTTTTTATTTTTCGTCGTGACAATACTAATATTTTCTTAACCTCTTGGATTTTGAACTGTTTCACTTGGTAAGGAACCTAGTGTTCGAGAACTTGCTAGTTGTTGTGCTATCTGCCCCAGCTGAACTTCAAGATTCTTTAGAGAGGCGGTGGTGTTTTTCTGATTGTTTCTCGCCTCTTCTTCAAATTGCCTATTTTGAGCTGCCATGTTTTCAATGGCAATCTCCCAGTCTGCTTTCCTTGAAGCTTGTTGTTGTTGTTGTTGATATTGAGTCTGATATTGACCTTGACCATGTTGTGGAACATTCCCTTTTTGATCTTTCCAGGAGAAGTTTGGATGATTCTTCTAGCCTGGGTTGTAAGTGTTAGAGTAGGGGTTATTCTGTTGTAAGAATTTTATCTCTTCAATTTGTTGAGGGGTTGTAAAGCAATACACAGTGTGGTGAGGTCCATTACAGATTTCACAAGTGATAGTCTGAGCAGGTTGAATTTGAGCTACCTATTGAGTACTTATATTCATCGCTTTCAATTTCTTCTCCACTTCAGCAACGACTGTATCTTCCAAACGGATTTTATTTGCTTCTACTTGCAGGTAAATGACTCCTTTAGGTTTGCTTGTACATTTATCATATAATTCCAGATGCTCGTTTGCGGCTATCGCTTCAATGTTCCTTTTAATATCGGTGGCTATTGAGAAATTTGTTGATCCACCGGCTGCTGTATCAATTAACTGTTTTGTCTTTATTTTCAGCCCATTCACAAACATCTGCATTTGTTCAGTCTGATCCATATTATGAGTTGGGCATGCTACCAGGACCCTTTTGAATCTTTTGTAGGTATCTCCCCAAGACTCACCATCTTTTTGTTTGAAGTTCAAGATTTCATACCTTTTTCTCAGAAATACTAATGCGGGAAAATACTCATTTAAGAAAGTTATTTCCATCTCTTCCCATGAGGTAATACTTCCAGCTGGAAGAGAGTAGAACCAATCTTCCGCCTCTTCAGATAAAGTGAACGGGAACATTCTTAACTTCTTTGCTTCATCGGTGTGACCATCAATTTCAAAGTAGTACTCAAGGTCAAGAATCTCTGCAGGTGCTTGTTGGCATCTTCATTAACCTTTCTGGTGAAAGATTTTCTCTCAAGTTGCTTGATTATGCTGGGATGCAGTTGAAAGTTCGTCACATTCACCGGTTGGTTGACAATGGTCAATCTAGCACCCAGTGCATTTGCCCCTCCATAGTCACCTAGGAGTCTTTCCTGAGGTGGATGCGGGCGTAATGCCGTTCATTCTCCCTTTTGGACGGAGCATGAGGATAAGGAAGGTTTTGGATTGGAGTAGCGCTCACTACCTCCTTTCCCTTTGCAACTCTAGCACTCTTCCATCTAGGCTTTTTCACTACCTCCCCTATTACCTCATCACTTGTATTTTTCTCAATCTCCACACCTTTTTTCTTTTCAACTTCACCATTATTTTTATTCTTTTCAACTTCTTCACCCTCACTCCACTCTCCTACTTCACCATCAACATTTTCCTCCAATATTTCCTCCTCAATTTCTTTCTCTTTCTCTCTTTGTTCACTCTCAACTCCTTTTTTATTCTCACTACCCAACTCCCTCCCACTTCTCGTCATGATCGCCATACAATATGCATTAGGATTTGTTTGCGTGTTTGCCGAAAAGGAAGGACCGGTTTGTTGTTCCGCGAGTTGCTTGGCAAGTTGCCCAACTTGAGTCTCGAGATTTTTTATGGCCGCGTCATTGCTCTTTTGGTTAGCCATTGACATTTGCATGAATTGCGTCAATGTCTCTTCCAATTTAGAAGTTACGACCGGTGGTTGTTGAGGTTGAGGTTGATAAGGATTTTGGGGAGGGTTTTGACGGCTAGAAGAACCACCTCCATAACCTTGGTTATGATAATAGTTGCTTCTAGGTTGGAACCCTTGGTTCCCTTGGTAATGTTGTTGTTGATTTTGAGGGTGCGGTTGATAAGGTTGTTGTTGTTGTTGTGGTCTCGGTTGATAGTCTTTCGAGCATTAATTCTAACTCAATGTAAGATATCACCGCCGTTTGATGGTTGTATTAATTCTAACTCAATGTAACAATAGGGTTTTGGTTGGTTGTCACGTTATCTTGCATAAAAAGGTAATAAATTGCGGTAAAAGTTATGGTTTGAATAAATGAGAAATATTGCCAAAGTTAGGGTTCGATGATCACTTTGCATGTATTTGTTCGGTCAACACTCTTATAAACTCCTTTAGATGATAAATTATTTCACAAAGTCCTCCCAATATGTTTCTCTCGAACACACATTGTGAGTTTTCCCAATTTGATCCATTGTTTCTCTCGAACACAATCTATCAAAATGACAACTTTTTGGTTCAACCTTATGGTGAACAAAATCATTCATTACTATCTCTAGCTAACAAACAAGTTTGGATGAAAACCTAGGTCAAGAGTTGGTAAACATCTCTCGATCATAAACCAACACAAAGAGTTTTAAATAGAAACAAAGTTTTCATCATATATTCACCATTAAAGAGTTTACACATGAAGATCCTTACATTTACACACAAAGCTAGTAATCACCTACATCTAACCTTGACAAATGGATGACTTAGCTACTCATTTTCATGGTAGCTTGGTCGGCAAGTTTCGGAAGAAGGTTGATCAACATCCAAGTCGGATAATCGATATTGGATGGGAATCCACCTTCTTTTTGTAGAAGATGTTTACAAGATGAAGAGAAATGAAATCTAGGGCATAAAAGCTCCCAAGAACAATGCTGTAAAAATATCTAACAAAAGTACAAAAGTGGAAAATGCTGTAAAACTAGGTATGGTACTCAAAAGTGGCACCTGCTACTTATAGAGTAGTACTGGGCTGTCATGCTCGCTAGGCGAGCAGAATGGCTCGCCTAGCGAGGGTCAAATTGTGGCACCAAAGGCACCTGTGCCCAGAGAAAACAGGGTCTGTTGAACTGTCATGTTCGCCTAGCGAACAAACCTTCGCCTAGCGAAGGACACGCTCCAACCTTCGCCCCAGCGAGGTTGAGAGGTTTTGCTACTGGAATGCTCGTTGGGGACTCGCTAGAGCTTCGCCTAGCGAGTGAGTGCTGGCTGCGCTTTTCACCAAAACTGAACGAACTCGCTACCACCTTCGCTAGCAGCTCGCCTAGCGAATTTATTGACATTTTACTGGAGCTTTTCGCTAGCAGCTCGCCTAGCGAGCAGGTTGATGAATGCTAGTATTCATTGGTTCCTTTGCCAATTTTCTTGTGTCTTCATTTTCAATTAGTTCATGCCTTTTTCCTGCACAATAACACACAAATCAAAGGCACCAAGCTTGTTTATCAATGTAATGCATTTCATCAAAAACAAAGGTGATTTAGACAATTTAGCACGGAAATAGAGTGAAAGATGCCCACATATGATAGCTCAAATAAGCACTTTTGGGCATCTAACAACTCTCCCCAACTAGATTCTTGCTTGTCCTCAAGCAAAGTATGCCTCTTGAAGGACAAGAGGATTTGCTTTAAGAAAAAGGTGTCTCCGAAGTTGGATAAACGGCTCAAACACAAGCGAAATCCGCATATACAATTTCCAACGGTTCGAATAAAATAATACACAAGAACTAAAACTTAAATAGCAATGCAAAATATTTATCTATCTACAACAATACTATTCTGAATGAATCATCATATCTCTCCTCTTCGAATAAGGAATGAAGATTTTACGCGTTTGCAACCGCGGGAATAATCTCACTCTCTAACAAACAATGAAGAAATCAAATAGATTCATACAATGTCTAACAATTAAAAATGGCACTGTGGAAGCATAAAGATCACTAAGGGCTTTTCGGTTGAAGCTTGGTTAGGTTAACAAACAAGGGTCATTTCTAAGGCCATTGAAACGAAAGTGCCGATGCAAAAGAGACATTCACAGTATTATTCACACATCTCGACTTTGTTTCATTTGTTTCTTATTTGAAACCTTCACAACACATATTCCACAACTCAATTTTTATTTTTCACTATTTTTCTTCCAAGCAAGCATTCATTTTCATTCTTTCTATTTTTGTTCTTTTCTTTCACATCAAATATACAAAACAGATGTTTCTTTTCTATATTTTCTATACATGTATATATATATTATTTTTTTATATGCTTGCTTGGTTTTTCTTTTCTTTTTCAAGAGTTGTGGTACTTACCGATTCTTTTTCGTTCTCCCCAACTTATTTCTTCCTCACCCTAAGTGAATGCTCTTAACTTTTTACGGCAAAAGAACAATAATCTAGATTTTCCGGGTTGTAAAAAAAAGATTTTTGA
This sequence comes from Lathyrus oleraceus, assembly GCF_024323335.1. Taxonomy (NCBI): domain Eukaryota; kingdom Viridiplantae; phylum Streptophyta; class Magnoliopsida; order Fabales; family Fabaceae; genus Lathyrus; species Lathyrus oleraceus. The sequence continues at coordinate 48,952,079 of NC_066584.1, read as the reverse complement.
GATCTCGCTTTATTTCAAGCCGAGATTCAACTGTTTAAGCTCAAAGGGATTAACAAATACTCTCTCTGCTCACAGGTAAGTTGTTTTTGGATGTAGTTGTGCTCGAAAGAAAACAAGTGCCTTGATCATTTCTAATTGCTTCCACAATTTCACAATAATAAAAGACAAAGCATGAATCACATGAATCAACAAAATTTATTAGAATCCAGCATTTTCATGTACAATGGAGGTTTCCTCACAATTTGTGGTTTTAAGTCCTAGATGAAACATTCATTCAATTATGTTGCAAAAAGACAATATTCAATTTACCAAAAAGAGTAAAGTTCCTAATGCATTCTAAAATTATAGCCGGAGGTAACCATGTACCTTAGCTTCATTCACTTGTTTATTCTTATCATTGCCATCCAAGCTCGGATGCACCTTCATTGGGTACTTCTTGAGGAGCAACCAATCTAGAAGGTTTGCCACTTAATCACCCAAAAATTTATTAAACAAACAAAATTAAAAACAAAAATAAATAACATTAACTGAAAATATAAATTTGTTCATGGGGGACAAAACACCCCAATAGTACAACACCAAAGTCAAGATACAAAATCCGAAAATACAAATAAAAATAACATAAAAACTGAAAAGTACAAAAACTTAACCCTCTAAGGGCTCAGGACTCCTCCTCGCTACCGGCATCAGAACCGGTACCCTCATCATCAACATCATCATCATCATCATCATCATCTTCATCAACAGCAGCGCCCACCCCCTCACTATACACTGGCGTGTCCACAAGCTAGTTGGTGTTAAGCAGAAATTGCTCACGCGTCATCAAAGCATGAGCACCACTTCCTTGCAGCTGTAACCGCTGCATAGAGTCGTGCATATCTAACATGGCTCTCTGGGATGCCGCCATCCATTCCAAACTGTAATTGCACACAGCTTGGACGTATGGATCTAGTCTAGGAGTAGAAGTACCAGGACCATCAGAAGCCCGGGTACTTCCTGAAGCAGCACTGCCTCTAGCATTCTTCGCTCTACAATATTTGGCCACATACCGGTCATCGATAGGTGACGGGATCCTTACCTGACCCCGAGACGGAAGTCTCACCCTTGCCTGAATGCATAAACTCATGATCAAGCACGGGAAAGCTAGGGGACAATTAACACGAGCCCCCGACTTTAGCCCGCTCTCGATCACGGACTTCAGCTCATTTGCGATGATCCTCGCCACATCGATCTGGACGTTGGTGAGGAGAATGGACCAAATGTGCCACTGGGATCGGCACTGTAGAGGTGTGGGATTTAGGCTGGATGTTGGTTAAAACCAAAAGCAGTATCAGTTGAGCCATGGGAGTCATGTCCTCCCTGTGATACCTCATTGGAACCCCAGATGGGTTCAGCTCAACAGATTTCCCTGGTAAAAGCAGGGCGGCAGAAATTGCTTCAACATCACGGTGAAGCCGTAGGTCAGTGTGGTATTGGTCTCTCTCTTCAGCTCCCAGCTGGAGCGGTTCCCCAAGGATTCAGTTGATGGCATCCCGATCAAATGCAATTGGACGCCCGACCACTTTAGATACCCAAGTAAAGGGCTCGTCGTCATCGGGCAGTGCGTTAGCATAAAATTCCCGCACTGTAGCTATGTCGTAATGCTCTAAGGGATTAATCAACCGATCCCATTTCTTCGCGTCAATCAACCCGGCAAAATTTCTGTTAGTGCCCTGTGGGTTGATCAGGAATCGCTTCTCTGGAAGAATTTTCCGCTTCTCCAGAGAAATGTATCTGGCGGCCTGCTTCGGGCCGACAAACTTATCTTGGTCAAACTGGATAGGCACAGTCCGGGAAGTAGTCGCTCCCTTTCTTTTCTTAGCCGCTCCAGACCTTGACTCCATCTGCAAAATATGAGAGGAAACAACACACACCAAACAAACAGATTAGACATCAAAGCAATATTCAAAAGACTGACATGCTCGCTGCTGCTTCGCCTAGCGAAGAGGCAGCGAACGCTCGCCCCAGGTTCGCCTAGCGAGTGCTAGCGAACCTTACGGGTTTTGGGGTTTTTCAGCATGTTCAAAGATTCTCCCCCAAAACCCATACTCAAATGGTTCCAACATCAGAACCTAATGATATATCAAGTAAATAACCGTTCTATGTGTAAATACCCCAAATTTACCCTTCATTTTTCCTGAAAAAAAAAACGAAAAAAAAAAAAAAAAAAAACGAAAAAAAAAATGAAAAAAAAAAATTGAATTAATTAATTAAATAAATAAAATAAATAAATAAATAAAATATAACAAATTATTTTGGACTTGGGTCTCCCTCATTTGAGTCCATTACCCACGAAAATCAGTCTATAAATACTGAAGTTTCAGTAGAGGAAAACACACTTGGAGTTACACTGGGAGATTCACTGGAGAAAGAAGGAAGAGAAGCAAAACCCTGAGGAAAAGATAGTGAGAGAAAAGCCAACAGAGTTCAGAGCAACCTCCAAACCCTGAAGGGAACTCAACTTGTAAACCTCACGGGTGCAACTCAATTTCAATCAAGCTCTCCAATCAGGTTTGCCCTATATCCATCATCTTTATGCCTTTAATTTGAATGCTCTAAATGTATGAGGTATTATGGGTGAATTTGATACCTTTTTTGTGAGCCTTTTGTGAATTTTGATGGAATTATTCATGTGGTTACATTTTGATTTAGGGGCAACTCTGGGTTACCCTATTTTGTTTATTCTAACCTGTCTTGTGTTTCCATGACATTGTTTTCTCTTGATTTCATCCTGCTGCTCTAACCCTTTGTCGAGTTTTGTGAGGGCTCACATGGCTTTCGCAGAGACACTCGCGTGGTTTCCCACTTTATTTGTGGGATACCCCTGGAGTTTTATTCTGATTATTCGTGTTGACTGATTTCCTTTGACGGTCCAGCTGGAGACATTTCAGGGTTTCTTGCCCCTTTAACTGCTATAGCTTCGGATCTTTATCCGTGTGGTAATTTTTTCCCTTTCTCATACTTTATCGCTTTCTTAGCTGGAAGACCTCGATAGGAGGCAATGTTTGAGCCCCTTGGTGGCATTTTACTTTGAGATACATGTTTTGTGTTTTGTATTCATATCCCTGCAGGTAGCGCGGTTCCTTCGTCAAGGACTGCCTTTTTGCCCTCGAGCATCCCAAACCCTAAAACCCAAAGCAACACGTTTACTCCTTCTACTACAGGCGAGTAAGTCTCCAAAGGTCGAGCATCCGGTAGATTGCGTAGTAACGTTGTTCGTCCAAAACCCAATCCATAACCCCGTAGTTAGCCGAACTACGGCTTGCTCTGATTCTCATTCCAGATGAGATACGTAGGCATAAGATGCGATGTCTTAGCGAGCACACATCCCCCTAACTCATAGGTCAGCCGAGCTACGAAGACTCTGATTCTCATATTCAGATGAGATACGTATGCAGTGGATGCGACATCCGCGCGAGTCATTTCTCTTAACCTTTTTAGTAAATAAACACGTTAGGTAAACCCACACCCTTTAGACAAAAACTACAAAAGTGGATCCCGTAGAGTACTACGGATGCGTAGGGGTGCTAATACCTTCCCTTCGCATAACCGACTCCCGAACCCAAGATTTGGTTGCGAGACCTTGTCTTGTCCTTTCCTTTTTTCAGGTTTACTTCGAGTGTTTCCTTTCCCTCCTTTGGGATGAATAACGCACGGTGGCGACTCTTCTGTCATTCTCTTTCGCCGGTTGTTTTTTTCGCACACTGTATTTTTCAGGTTGCGACAGCTGGCGACTCTGCTAAGGATATTAAGAAGTTGACCTCTTGCTGGTCCATCTTCCCTAAGCGAGTCCCTCCTAGCTTTTGTAGTTTGTTTGTTTATTGGGTGTTCATGCTTTTGTACAGTTATTTATTTACCTGCTTTACCTTATTACATTGTGTACATATCATTGTTGTATCTATTGGCTGGCTATGGCTGCTTGGTGATCTTTGTGAGATGAGTTCTATACTCGAACTCGAGTGCACTTAAGATAGGAGAATGGCATAGTCCTGTCAACTTGTGTGGAGTATTCCTTAGCGAGTTGACTTGCAAGCCCATTCACTTGGTGGAGGTCATGTTGAGATCAATAATGTCACATAAGTAAGTTGTGGTTAGACATTACTTGTTCCAATATAGACCTAAGAAGCCAAGGACCTTAGTTTACCTAACCCATCTTGGCCTATTCGTAGGACGTAGTGCGAAAGTCGTTCAAATGTAAGACTTGATACGATTGTTACGCGATACTACACTCATAAGAGTCTCTCTTGAGAATATTGTTGGAATACGAGTAGTCGTTCCTCTAATAATATCCGAAAGATGGGATTATGACTATGGGAACCTTTTTGTAGAACATGTTTGGCAGGTTTAAACCTTAGTACACTCCTTTTGGGTGGTTCTTAACCTAAACTCCATGCTCGTGACTTGCGACAAACCCTTGATTCATGGTTGATCCGATCAAGTATCCTTAATATCAATGAAACTCGGGTGTTGATAAGGTGTAAACCATAATCCGCCAAAATGGGTGGTTGATATTAAGGATAACATGATCCATCCCATGACCTTTGTTTGGTGTGCTCTTAATTTCTCTCCAGACAGTGCAACCTGACAGATGTTCAAGCAGATATAGCAGTCCTGATTGACATACCACTGCATTGCATTCACATCATCACATCATTTGCATTCATATCATTTAACACATGTTTATCCTTTTCAAGGGGGTTTAAATCTTCTTCTTGATTCTAGTCGGGGTTTTCTTCTTACGCTGTTTATCAAATGTGAGACTGGAATCAAGGAGGTAGAATACTCTTGGAATTGATAAACATGTCATTGCATTTGCATAGTCATCCGCATGTCTTGCATAACAGGTACCGCCACAGTGTTCTCAGTTTGTTTGGTGTCCCACTAGCAGGATAGCTGACTCAGGCATTCATCGATACGGTACCCGAAGGAATCAATAGAGAGCAATGGAGAGCCTACAAGCAGAGCTCGCCGAGATGAAGATTCGCATGAATCAATTCTTGGATTTGGTTCAAGGGGTGGCTCAAGGACAGCAGGAGCTTAGATTGTTGGTACAGAGGGATCCCCCTATTACTCAACCGGAGACGTTGGCTGATCCTCCAGCTGGAGAGGCTAATGGTCCCAATGGACCAGGGCCTATCCCGATCCCGCGTATCAACCTAGATCAACAACCCATTCAGGATGGTCAGGATGATCAGTTCCCTTTGCTTCAGGAAGACTTTGGCATGGACCCCATGTTTAAAAGATTGGAAGAGAGGTTGAAAGCAGTGGAAGGACAGAATCTTCTGGGAGTAGATGTTGCTGACTTGGGGCTGGTCCCAGGTGTGCGAGTACCACCGAAATTCAAGGTCCCGATATTTGACAAATACAATGGCAGCTCTTGCCCCAAAACTCACGTGCAAGCCTATTTCCGTAAAATGGTTGCATACTCTGATGACGAGAAGCTACTTATGTACTTCTTCCATGATAGCCTAGCTGGGGCATCCTTGGAATGGTATATGAGGCTGGACAGAGCCCACATCCGTTGCTGGAGGGATTTGGCAGAGGCTTTCGTGAAGCAGTACCAGTATAATGCAGACATGGCTCCGGACAGAACTCAACTTCAGAATCTGTCTCTTAAAAGCAATGAGTGCTTCAGGGAATACGCTCAACGCTGGAGGGATACAGCTTCCCGTGTTCAGCCTCCTATGTTGGAAAAGGAAATGGCCAACATGTTCATGAATACGCTGCCTGGACCTTATCTGGAGCGTCTGGTGGGGTGCAATGCTTCCAACTTTGCTGATGTGGTCTCTACCGGAGAAAGGGTGGAGAATTACCTAAAGACCTATAAGAGCCAAAATGGAGTTGGATCCTCATCAGGGGTGAAGAAGCCGTTCATTCAGGGACAGAAGAGGAGAGAAGGGGATGCAAGTGCCATATCTTCTTATCATAACAGGGATAACCGGAGGAATAATTTTCAGAATTATCATCAGCAACCGTATGTTGCGGCTGTGACCATTCCAGCTGCAGCACCACTACAACAACAACAATCACAACGTCAACCAGCTCAGTATCAACAGCAGCAACAACCGGGTAACAGACCCGCTTATCAACAGAGGCAAAGGATGATGGACCGGCGTTTCGACACCCTTCCAATGTCGTACGCTCAGATGCTTTCTAGTCTTCAACAACTATAACTTGTGCAATTGCGTACTCTGGCTCCTCCTGTTGGTAGACTTCCGGTGGGTTACGACGCCAACGCTAGGTGTAGCTTCCACTCTGGGGCACCTGGCCACAATATTGAGAACTACAAAGCTTTTAAGCACGTAGTTCAGGATCTCATAGATTCAAAGGCCATCGACCTTGCACCAGCTCCGAATGTCGTCAATAATCCCATGCCCCAGCATGGTGGTGCGAACGTTAATTTGGTAGAGGGAGAAGCCAAGTCCATTAAGGATGTGTTGAAGTTGAAGACTCCATTGTTGGATATCAAAGGATGCTTGCTGAAGGCCGATGTCTTCCCCGGTTGTGGGAAGGGTTGTTTGGATTGTGCTACTCAGAATGGAGGTTGTTTGAAGCTACAACAGGGTATCCAGGCCTTGCTCGACAAAGGTATCCTCCAGGTTGAAGATTTGTTTGTCCAAGAGTCTATGGAAGGGGTTGAGGGAGAAATGTTTGAAGACGCTACTGATGAATTCGCAGATGTTGTTCCTGTTAATTTTGTGATTCCCAGTGAGGTCTCTGCAATCAACGAAGAAGATGGGGATAGTGATTGTGACATTGACAACTGGGTGCGTCCGAGGATCCCGGGTGAAGTCATCAACAATTGGTCTTCTGAAGAGATTATCCAAGTCACTCTTCTTGAAGAGTAATTTTCTTTGTTTATTCATGCATATCCAAGTCTTACGTTCCGCCCAGGGCGTAATGACTCATTGTAGGGCCCATCTATGTGACACTTGCATTTTTATCATAAATAAAGGACGTATTTTTGCATTCAAATATTTCGTTCCCTGTCTTTCTATTTTTGCAGTTTTTCAAAATAAAAAAATGGCAATGTTTTGTTTAGTTTTCACTTCTTGTTCACACTCATAAGCACATACCATCACTTGTAACACCCCGATAAAAAAAATAAGATAATTATTTAAATTAAGTTAATAGTATATTTATTAATTTAATTAAATAATTGGATTATTATTGGAATATTATTGGGATTATTATTATTGGATTATTATTATTATTATTATTATTGGAATAAAAGTTGGAATTAGAAAAGGTCCCATTTGGTAAAAAGAGGTTTTCACGTGAAAACAGAGAAACGACTCTAAAGTGGAAAAAGGGCAAAGAGCCAGAGAACAAGGGTTGAAGAGAGGAAGAGCTCGAAGCTGAAGGATTGCCGGATTAACTCAGGTAAGGGGGGTTTATCATCGTTTAATGGGTATTATGGGTTAACATGTAATGGGTAGTGATAAACCATTGATTTGACTCTAATTGGAATGATGCATGATGAAATTGTGAACTTTTGGATGAACGAAATTGGGATTATAATTGAAGGAAATTCGTAGGAATTAGATGTAATAATGGTAGGAATTGTGAAATCGAATAGGGTATGATTCGTGTTAGATGATATGAACGATTTCTGTGTAAAATTGGATTGTAGGAGGTTGAATCTGAGGAATCTCGTGGTAGAGAAAACCATAGCAGATCTGGAAATCTGGTTTCTGGTCATACGCGTATGGCACTAGGCAATACGCGTATGAGATGGTCTGGTACGCGTATGGCACTAGGCAATACGCGTATGGATGAGGAAGATGATGTTTTGAACGTAGTTTGGTCTCTGTTGGTACGCGTATGGGGAAGTGGTACGCGTAGCATACGCGTATGAGATGGTGTTATGCGTATGAGATTTGGTCAGGAGATGGGCCATACGCGTATGGGACTAGGCAATACGCGTATGGGCAGGATTGTGATTTTTCTGTGTTGTTGTTGTGCAGTTTTTGGTTGTTCAGCTGAGTAATATAATTTAGCTGATGTATGATAGAGTAGGGATCATTTCCCGTTGTTTTGAGTAGTATAAGTATTAGTAGAGTGTGCTAATGCTGTGATTGACTATGTGGTATGACATGATATGATTATGTGGTGAATATGTTGATGATGTATGATGATATGCATAATGTTGTGAATGTATCTATCATGTATGAAATTATGAATGGACTGTTTATGGCTTAGAGTGTGAGCATATGTCCATTGTGGATGATTGTTGATGTTTGCATGACTAAGTGATTTAGCTTGCATATTGTGGCCTTTATGGTGGTAGCTAATTCCCATGGTGAGGAATTAGTGAGTTAGTCATTATGGATTGTTGTTGATGTTTGCATGCTAGGTGAATTAGCGTGCATATCATAGCCCTTGGGGTGGTAGCTAATTCCCATGGTGAGGAATTAGTGAGTGAGTCACTAGGTCTCAAATGAGTAGGACTAGTGAGCTTGGTAGCCGTACCTGGATTTGGTCGGTGAGGTTGAACTATATGTTCACGAATAGTCGGTACCGCATGCATGGAGTCTCATTGCATAATGTGTGTATGGCGTATAATATGAATGGATGTATTCCAATATTATACGTGTGTTTTGTGTTTGTGTTGAATATGATGTTGAGTTGATGTTACCATTGCTGAATGTGTAATCTGATTTGGGTGATGAATGCGTTAAGTTACTTAGCATTACATGATATTTTATAATGCTTGTTATATCGATTGAAGAACTCACCCTTACAACTATTTTTCAGGTAACGAGCAGTGATTGAGTAGGAGCTAGTGCTTGGAGTCTAGTGTAGTTCCTTAGTGGGTCATGCTCTGGTAGATGTAACAGCGGGATGGGATGTTTTAAATGTTTTATTGTTGGTTGTGAACCATTTTACATGTAATGTGTTACATGTTTTGCATGATTGATTTGATTTCTATCCGCTGCGTATTGTGCAAATGCTTTATGTTTTGAATTAATAAAAGAGCATGACAGTTATTATGGTGAAATGTGTGAAATGATTGTGTGACACCCTTAATTGCATAATTACTCTGATTTATATTTTGTTATTTTAATTAAATATTGGGGTATTTTATAAGGGTGTTACATAAGTGGTATCAGAGCATAGTCGGTCGAGTCGAGTCGTAATTATTCTATTTCCCCTGTATGGGATAGGTGTTGTGTAACCCTATTAGTACTTATTGTTTTAGCTTGTTGGGTTTTCAGAATAGAGATGGCTGGAAGAGGTAGAGACGATGCTGCGATTGCTGAGGCTCTGGGTATGCTAGCTGGAGTACTTGGAGGGAATCCGAATGTTGTGGGAATGGGAGCTGCTCGTCAACTGAGTGAGTTCCAGAAGAACAATCCTCCAATGTTCAAGGGAGCATACGATCCAGATGGTGCTCAGAAGTGGTTGAAGGAGATCGAGAGAATCTCTCGAGTGACTGAGTGTGCCGATAACCAGAAGGTCAAGTTCGGTACGCATATGCTGTCAGAAGAAGCAGATGATTGGTGGGTTGCTACCCGCACTGAGTTGGAATCTGCTGGGAATGCTGAGATCACTTGGGCAGTGTTCCGAGAGAGATTCCTGCGGAAGTACTTTCCAGAGGATGTCAGAGGAAAGAAAGAGATAGAGTTCTTGGAATTGAAGCAGGGCAATCGGTCTGTTACTGAATATGCTGCTAAGTTCACAGAGCTGTCGAAGTATTACACTCCCTATAACGAGGCTACTGGGGAATTTTCAAAATGCGTGAAGTTTGAGAACGGGTTACGTCCCGAGATCAAGAAGGATATTGGGTATCAGCGGATTAGAGTGTTTTCTGACTTGGTTGACTGTTGCAGGATTTTCGAACAGGATACCAAGGCCAGAGCAGAGAGCTATCAGCAAAGGGTTGATAGGAAATGCAAGAATCAGAATGATCGGGGGAAACCGTATGCAGCTGGCAAAGGTTTCCAGAGACAGGGTGGGATGAAGAGGCCTAGTGGGGGAGACTCCAGTGCCCCTGCTAAGTGTTTCAGATGTGGTCAGGCGGGACATCGTATCCATGAGTGTACCAGTAATGAGAAGAAGTGTTTTAAGTGTGGAAAAGGTGGTCACTTGGCTGCAGAGTGCCGGTTGAAGACTGTGACTTGTTTCAACTGTGGAGAAGTGGGTCATATCAGTCCACAGTGTCCTAAGCCGAAGAGAGAGAACCAGTCGGGAGGCAAGGTCTTTGCTTTATCGGGTTCTGAGACTTCTGCAGATGATCGTTTGATCCGAGGTACGTGTTATATTAATGGCTTTCCTCTTGTAGCTATTATTGACACAGGTGCGACTCATTCCTTCATATCCTTGGATTGTGCTGTGAAACTTAATTTAGAGATATCTGAGATGCATGGGAGTATGGTGATTGATACTCCTGCGAAGGGTTCAGTGACTACTACTTCAGTTTGTTTAAATTGCCCTTTGAGTATTTTTGGTAGAGACTTTGGGATGGACCTAGTGTGTCTTCCACTAGTGCAGATTGATGTTATCTTGGGTATGAACTGGTTGGTGTTTAACCGAGTCTATATCAACTGTTTTGATAAGACTGTGATCTTTCCTGAGATTGAGGAAGAAAAGAGTTTGTTTCTATCAGCAAGGCAGGTGAATGAGGCAGTAGTAGATGGAGCAGAGTTGTTTATGTTGTTAGCGACTTTGGAGGCTAAAGATAAACTGGCGATTTGTGACCTAGCCGTGGTGTGTGATTTTCCTGATGTGTTTCCTGAAGAAGTGAATGAATTACCGCCAGAGCGTGAAGTTGAGTTCTCGATTGATTTGGTACCTGGTACTAGGCCGATATCGATGGCTCCGTACCGTATGTCTGCTGTTGAGTTAACTGAATTGAAGAGTCAGCTGGAAGATCTGTTGGATAAGAAATTTATTCGTCCGAGTGTGTCACCGTGGGGTGCACCAGTGTTATTGGTTAAGAAGAAAGAAGGTACTATGAGGTTGTGTGTGGACTACAGGCAACTGAATAAAGTGACGATCAAGAATCGGTATCCTTTGCCGAGGATTGATGATTTGATGGATCAGTTGGTTGGTGCGAGTGTGTTCAGCAAAATAGATTTGAGATCTGGGTATCATCAGATACGTGTGAAAACTGAGGATATTCAGAAGACTGCTTTCAGAACAAGGTATGGACATTATGAGTATTCTGTGATGCCTTTTGGTGTGACTAATGCGCCTGGAGTATTTATGGAGTATATGAATAGGATTTTCCATCCGTACCTAGACAAGTTTGTTGTGGTGTTTATTGACGATATTTTGGTGTATTCGAAATCTGAAGAAGAGCATGCTGAACATTTGAGAGTGGTTTTAGGAGTTCTACGAGAAAAGAAGTTATTTGCTAAACTGTCTAAGTGTGAATTTTGGTTAGAAGAGGTTAGTTTTCTTGGTCATGTGATTTCCAGAGGTGGTGTTGCTGTTGATCCTTCTAAGATAGAAGCGGTATCTAAGTGGGAAGCTCCGAAGTCAGTTTCTGAGATAAGGAGTTTTCTTGGACTTGCAGGTTATTATAGGAAATTCATTGAGGGATTTTCTAAGTTGGCGTTACCGTTGACGATGTTGACTAGAAAGGGGCAAGCGTTTGTTTGGGACTTAAAATGTGAAGAAGGTTTCCAAGAGTTAAAGAGAAGGTTAACTACTGCTCCTATTCTGATATTACCGAGTCCGTCAAAACTATTTGAGGTTTTCTGTGATGCGTCATTGTTGGGTTTAGGTGGTGTTTTGATGCAGAATAAGCAGGTTGTAGCCTATGCTTCGAGACAACTGAAGGTTCATGAGAGGAACTATCCGACGCACGATTTAGAGTTGGCAGCTGTGGTATTTGTTCTGAAGTTATGGAGGCATTACTTGTACGGGTCAAGATTTGAGGTTTTCAGTGACCATAAAAGTTTAAAGTATTTGTTTGATCAGAAAGAGCTGAATATGAGACAGAGGAGATGGTTAGAGTTTCTGAAGGATTATGACTTTGGTTTGAATTACCATCCGGGTAAAGCAAACGTAGTGGCTGATGCATTGAGTCGGAAATCATTGCATATGTCTATGTTAATGGTTAAGGAATTGGATTTAATTGAGCAGTTTAGAGACTTGAGTTTGGTGTGTGAGAGTACTCACAATAGTGTTAAATTGGGAATGTTGAAGTTAACGAGTGGTATTCTGGATGAGATTAGAGAGGGTCAGAAATCCGATGTGCTTTTGGTTGATAAGTTGACTCTAGTGAATCAAGGTCAAGGTGGTGAATTCAGAGTTGATGAGAATGGTGTTTTGAAATTTGGTAATCGGGTGTGTATTCCGGATGTTACCGAGCTTAAGAAGAGTATTCTTGAGGAAGGACATCGTAGTGGCCTGAGTATTCATCCTGGAGCTACGAAGATGTATCATGATTTGAAAAAATTATTTTGGTGGCCGGGAATGAAAAGAGAAATTGCGAGTTTTGTTTATTCTTATTTGACTTGTCAGAAGTCAAAGATTGAGCATCAGAAGCCGTCTGGGATAATGCAACCGTTGGCTATTCCAGAGTGGAAGTGGGATAGTATCAGTATGGATTTTGTTTCTGGTTTACCGAGGACAAGTAAGAATTTTGAAGCTATTTGGGTGATTGTTGACAGATTGACAAAATCGGCTCATTTCATTCCGATCAGAATGGATTATCCATTAGAAAGATTAGCTGAATTGTATATTGAGAAAATTGTAAGTTTGCATGGTATTCCGTCGAGTATTGTTTCGGACAGAGATCCTAGATTTACATCGAAGTTCTGGGAAGGTTTGCAGAGGGCTTTGGGAACTAAGCTGAGATTGAGTTCTGCATATCATCCGCAAACTGATGGTCAGACTGAGAGGACGATTCAGTCACTAGAGGATCTTTTGAGGGCTTGTGTTTTGGAAAAGGGAGGTGCTTGGGATTGTTATTTACCTTTGATTGAGTTTACCTACAACAATAGTTTTCATTCGAGCATTGGTATGGCACCGTTTGAAGCTTTGTATGGTAGGAGATGTCGGACACCTTTATGTTGGTATGAGTCCGGTGAGAGTACTGTGGTTGGACCGGAGATTGTTCAACAAACTACGGAAAAGATTAAGATGATTCAGGAGAAGATGAGGATTGCTCAGAGTCGTCAGAAGAGTTATCACGACAAGAGGAGGAAGTCACTTGAGTTTCAAGAGGGAGATCATGTGTTTCTTCGTGTTACTCCGATAACTGGGGTTGGTCGAGCTTTGAAGTCGAAGAAGTTGACACCTCGATTTATTGGTCCTTATCAGATTTTGGAGAGGATAGGAGAGGTAGCCAATCGTATCGCTTTACCGCCGTCACTTGCGAATTTGCATGAGGTTTTTCATGTGTCTCAGTTGAGGAGGTACATTCCTGATCTGTCGCATGTAGTCCAAATAAATGATGTACAGGTGAGAGATAACCTGACTGTTGAAACATCACCTATGAGGATCGAGGATCGAGAGTTGAAGCAGTTGCGGGGTAAAGAGATTGCCTTGGTGAAGGTAGCTTGGGGAGGACCAGCAGGTGGCAATGTGACTTGGGAACTTGAGAGTCAGATGAAGGAGTCTTATCCGGAGTTATTCGCTTGAGGTATGTTTTCGAGGACGAAAACTCTTTTAGTGGGGGAGAGTTGTAACACCCCGATAAAAAAAAAAGATAATTATTTAAATTAAGTTAATAGTATATTTATTAATTTAATTAAATAATTGGATTATTATTGGAATATTATTGGGATTATTATTATTGGATTATTATTATTATTATTATTATTATTATTATTGGAATAAAAGTTGGAATTAGAAAAGGTCCCATTTGGTAAAAAGAGGTTTTCACGTGAAAACAGAGAAACGACTCTAAAGTGGAAAAAGGGCAAAGAGCCAGAGAACAAGGGTTGAAGAGAGGAAGAGCTCGAAGCCGAAGGATTGCCGGATTAACTCAGGTAAGGGGGGTTTATCATCGTTTAATGGGTATTATGGGTTAACATGTAATGGGTAGTGATAAACCATTGATTTGACTCTAATTGGAATGATGCATGATGAAATTGTGAACTTTTGGATGAACGAAATTGGGATTATAATTGAAGGAAATTCGTAGGAATTAGATGTAATAATGGTAGGAATTGTGAAATCGAATAGGGTATGATTCGTGTTAGATGATATGAACGATTTCTGTGTAAAATTGGATTGTAGGAGGTTGAATCTGAGGAATCTCGTGGTTGAGAAAACCATAGCAGATCTGGAAATCTGGTTTCTGGTCATACGCGTATGGCACTAGGCAATACGCGTATGAGATGGTCTGGTACGCGTATGGCACTAGGCAATACGCGTATGGATGAGGAAGATGATGTTTTGAACGTAGTTTGGTCTCTGTTGGTACGCGTATAAGGAAGTGGTACGCGTAGCATACGCGTATGAGATGGTGTTACGCGTATGGGATTTGGTCAGGAGATGGGCCATACGCGTATGGGACTAGGCAATACGCGTATGGGCAGGATTGTGATTTTTCTGTGCTGTTGCTGTGCAGTTTTTGGTTGTTCAGCTGAGTAATGTAATTTAGCTGATGTATGATAGAGTAGGGATCATTTCCCGTTGTTTTGAGTAGTATAAGTATTAGTAGAGTGTGCTAATGCTGTGATTGACTATGTGGTATGACATGATGATTATGTGGTGAATATGTTGATGATGTATGATGATATGCATAATGTTGTGAATGTATCTATCATGTATGAAATTATGAATGAACTGTTTATGGCTTAGAGTGTGAGCATATGTCCATTGTGGATGATTGTTGATGTTTGCATGACTAAGTGATTTAGCTTGCATATTATGGCCTTTATGGTGGTAGCTAATTCCCATGGTGAGGAATTAGTGAGTTAGTCATTATGGACTGTTGTTGATGTTTGCATGCTAGGTGAATTAGCGTGCATATCATAGCCCTTGGGGTGGTAGCTAATTCCCATGGTGAGGAATTAGTGAGTGAGTCACTAGGTCTCAAATGAGTGGGACTAGTGAGCTTGGTAGCCGTACCTGGATTTGGTCGGTGAGGTTGAACTATATGTTCACGAATAGTCGGTACCGCATGCATGGAGTCTCATTGCATAATGTGTGTATGGCGTATAATATGAATGGATGTATTCCAATATTATACGTGTGTTTTGTGTTTGTGTTGAATATGATGTTGAGTTGATGTTACCATTGCTGAATGTGTAATCTGATTTGGGTGATGAATGCGTTAAGTTACTTAGCATTACATGATATTTTATAATGCTTGTTATATCGATTGAAGAACTCACCCTTACAACTATTTTTCAGGTAACGAGCAGTGATTGAGTAGGAGCTAGTGCTTGGAGTCTAGTGTAGTTCCTTAGTGGGTCATGCTCTGGTAGATGTAACAGCGGGATGGGATGTTTTAAATGTTTTATTGTTGGTTGTGAACCATTTTACATGTAATGTGTTACATGTTTTGCATGATTGATTTGATTCTATCCGCTGCGTATTGTGCAATGCTTATGTTTATGTTTTGAATTAATAAAAGAGCATGATAGTTATTATGGGAAATGTGTGAAATGATTGTGTGACACCCTTAATTGCATATATTACTCTGATTATATTTTGTTATTTTAATTAAATATTGGGGTATTTTATAAGGGTGTTACATAAGTGGTATCAGAGCATAGTCGGTCGAGTCGAGTCGTAATTATTCTATTTCCCTGTACGGGATAGGTGTTGTGTAACCCTATCAGTACTTATTGTTTTAGCTTGTTGGGTTTTCAGAATAGAGATGGCTGGAAGAGGTAGAGACGATGCTGCGATTGCTGAGGCTCTGGGTATGCTAGCTGGAGTACTTGGAGGGAATTCGAATGTTGTGGGAATGGGAGCTGCTCGTCAACTGAGTGAGTTCCAGAAGAACAATCCTCCAATGTTCAAGGGAGCATACGATCCAGATGGTGCTCAGAAGTGGTTGAAGGAGATCGAGAGAATCTCTCGAGTGACTGAGTGTGCCGATAACCAGAAGGTCAGGTTCGGTACGCATATGCTGTCAGAAGAAGCAGATGATTGGTGGGTTGCTACCCGCACTGAGTTGGAATCTACTGGGAATGCTGAGATCACTTGGGCAGTGTTCTGAGAGAGATTCCTGCGGAAGTACTTTCCAGAGGATGTCAGAGGAAAGAAAGAGATAGAGTTCTTGGAATTGAAGCAGGGCAATCGGTCTGTTACTGAATATGCTGCTAAGTTCACAGAGCTGTCGAAGTATTACACTCCC
This sequence comes from Lathyrus oleraceus, assembly GCF_024323335.1. NCBI lineage: Eukaryota > Viridiplantae > Streptophyta > Magnoliopsida > Fabales > Fabaceae > Lathyrus > Lathyrus oleraceus. The sequence goes on along the minus strand of NC_066584.1, from coordinate 48,935,770 downwards.
TATAACGAGGCTACTGGGGAATTTTCAAAATGCGTGAAGTTTGAGAACGGGTTACGTCCCGAGATCAAGAAGGCTATTGGGTATCAGCGGATTAGAGTGTTTTCTGTCTTGGTTGACTGTTGCAGGATTTTCGAACAGGATACCAAGGCCAGAGCAGAGAGCTATCAGCAAAGGGTTTGATAGGAAATGCAAGAATCAGAATGATCGGGGGAAACCGTATGCAGCTGGCAAAGGTTTCCAGAGACAGAGTGGGATGAAGAGGCCTAGTGGGGGAGACTCCAGTGCCCCTGCTAAGTGTTTCAGATGTGGTCAGGCGGGACATCGTATCCATGAGTGTACCAGTAATGAGAAGAAGTGTTTTAAGTGTGGAAAAGGTGGTCACTTGGCTGCAGAGTGCCGGTTGAAGACTGTGACTTGTTTCAACTGTGGAGAAGTGGGTCATATCAGTCCACAGTGTCCTAAGCCGAAGAGAGAGAACCAGTCGGGAGGCAAGGTCTTTGCTTTATCGGGTTCTGAGACTTCTGCAGATGATCGTTTGATCCGAGGTACGTGTTATATTAATGGCTTTCCTCTTGTAGCTATTATTGACACAGGTGCGACTCATTCCTTTATATCCTTGGATTGTGCTGTGAAACTTAATTTAGAGATATCTGAGATGCATGGGAGTATGGTGATTGATACTCCTGCGAAGGGTTCAGTGACTACTACTTCAGTTTGTTTAAATTGTCCTTTGAGTATTTTTGGTAGAGACTTTGGGATGGACCTAGTGTGTCTTCCACTAGTGCAGATCGATGTTATCTTGGGTATGAACTGGTTGGTGTTTAACCGAGTCTATATCAACTGTTTTGATAAGACTGTGATCTTTCCTGAGATTGAGGAAGAAAAGAGTTTGTTTCTATCAGCAAGGCAGGTGAATGAGGCAGTAGTAGATGGAGCAGAGTTGTTTATGTTGTTAGCGACTTTGGAGGCTAAAGATAAACTGGCGATTTGTGACCTAGCCGTGGTGTGTGATTTTCCTGATGTGTTTCCTGAAGAAGTGAATGAATTACCGCCAGAGCGTGAAGTTGAGTTCTCGATTGATTTGGTACCTGGTACTAGGCCGATATCGATGGCTACGTACCGTATGTCTGCTGTTGAGTTAACTGAATTGAAGAGTCAGCTGGAAGATCTGTTGGATAAGAAATTTATTCGTCCGAGTGTGTCACCGTGGGGTGCACCAGTGTTATTGGTTAAGAAGAAAGAAGGTACTATGAGGTTGTGTGTGGACTACAGGCAACTGAATAAAGTGACGATCAAGAATCGGTATCCTTTGCCGAGGATTGATGATTTGATGGATCAGTTGGTTGGTGCGAGTGTGTTCAGCAAAATAGATTTGAGATCTGGGTATCATCAGATACGTGTGAAAACTGAGGATATTCAGAAGACTGCTTTCAGAACAAGGTATGGACATTATGAGTATTCTGTGATGCCTTTTGGTGTGACTAATGCGCCTGGAGTATTTATGGAGTATATGAATAGGATTTTCCATCCGTACCTAGACAAGTTTGTTGTGGTGTTTATTGACGATATTTTGGTGTATTCGAAATCTGAAGAAGAGCATGCTGAACATTTGAGAGTGGTTTTAGGAGTTCTACGAGAAAAGAAGTTATTTGCTAAACTGTCTAAGTGTGAATTTTGGTTAGAAGAGGTTAGTTTTCTTGGTCATGTGATTTCCAGAGGTGGTGTTGCTGTTGATCCTTCTAAGATAGAAGCGGTATCTAAGTGGGAAGCTCCGAAGTCAGTTTCTGAGATAAGGAGTTTTCTTGGACTTGCAGGTTATTATAGGAAATTCATTGAGGGATTTTCTAAGTTGGCGTTACCGTTGACGATGTTGACTAGAAAGGGGCAAGCGTTTGTTTGGGACTCAAAATGTGAAGAAGGTTTCCAAGAGTTAAAGAGAAGGTTAACTACTGCTCCTATTCTGATATTACCGAGTCCGTCAGAAACATTTGAGGTTTTCTGTGATGCTTCATTGTTGGGTTTAGGTGGTGTTTTGATGCAGAATAAGCAGGTTGTAGCTTATGCTTCGAGACAACTGAAGGTTCATGAGAGGAACTATCCGACGCACGATTTAGAGTTGGCAGCTGTGGTATTTGTTCTGAAGTTATGGAGGCATTACTTGTACGGGTCAAGATTTGAGGTTTTCAGTGACCATAAAAGTTTAAAGTATTTGTTTGATCAGAAAGAGCTGAATATGAGACAGAGGAGATGGTTAGAGTTTCTGAAGGATTATGACTTTGGTTTGAATTACCATCCGGGTAAAGCAAACGTAGTGGCTGATGCATTGAGTCGGAAATCATTGCATATGTCTATGTTAATGGTTAAGGAATTGGATTTAATTGAGCAGTTTAGAGACTTGAGTTTGGTGTGTGAGAGTACTCACAATAGTGTTAAATTGGGAATGTTGAAGTTAACGAGTGGTATTCTGGATGAGATTAGAGAGGGTCAGAAATCCGATGTGCTTTTGGTTGATAAGTTGACTCTAGTGAATCAAGGTCAAGGTGGTGAATTCAGAGTTGATGAGAATGGTGTTTTGAAATTTGGTAATCGGGTGTGTATTCCGGATGTTACCGAGCTTAAGAAGAGTATTCTTGAGGAAGGACATCGTAGTGGCCTGAGTATTCATCCTGGAGCTACGAAGATGTATCATGATTTGAAAAAGTTATTTTGGTGGCCGGGAATGAAAAGAGAAATTGCGAGTTTTGTTTATTCTTGTTTGACTTGTCAGAAGTCAAAGATTGAGCATCAGAAGCCGTCTGGGATAATGCAACCGTTGGCTATTCCAGAGTGGAAGTGGGATAGTATCAATATGGATTTTGTTTCTGGTTTACCGAGGACAAGTAAGAATTTTGAAGCTATTTGGGTGATTGTTGACAGATTGACAAAATCGGCTCATTTCATTCCGATCAGAATGGATTATCCGTTAGAAAGATTAGCTGAATTGTATATTGAGAAAATTGTAAGTTTGCATGGTATTTCGTCGAGTATTGTTTCGGACAGAGATCCTAGATTTACATCGAAGTTCTGGGAAGGTTTGCAGAGGGCTTTGGGAACTAAGCTGAGATTGAGTTCTGCATATCATCCGCAAACTGATGGTCAGACTGAGAGGACGATTCAGTCACTAGAGGATCTTTTGAGGGCTTGTGTTTTGGAAAAGGGAGGTGCTTGGGATTGTTATTTACCTTTGATTGAGTTTACCTACAACAATAGTTTTCATTCGAGCATTGGTATGGCACCGTTTGAAGCTTTGTATGGTAGGAGATGTCGGACACCTTTATGTTGGTATGAGTCCGGTGAGAGTACTGTGGTTGGACCGGAGATTGTTCAACAAACTACGGAAAAGATTAAGATGATTCAGGAGAAGATGAGGATTGCTCAGAGTCGTCAGAAGAGTTATCACGACAAGAGGAGGAAGTCACTTGAGTTTCAAGAGGGAGATCATGTGTTTCTTCGTGTTACTCCGATAACTGGGGTTGGTCGAGCTTTGAAGTCGAAGAAGTTGACACCTCGATTTATTGGTCCTTATCAGATTTTGGAGAGGATAGGAGAGGTAGCCTATCGTATCGCTTTACCGCCGTCACTTGCGAATTTGCATGAGGTTTTTCATGTGTCTCAGTTGAGGAGGTACATTCCTGATCCGTCGCATGTAGTCCAAATAGATGATGTACAGGTGAGAGATAACCTGACTGTTGAAACATCACCTATGAGGATCGAGGATCGAGAGTTGAAGCAGTTGCGGGGTAAAGAGATTGCCTTGGTGAAGGTAGCTTGGGGAGGACCAGCAGGTGGCAATGTGACTTGGGAACTTGAGAGTCAGATGAAGGAGTCTTATCCGGAGTTATTCGCTTGAGGTATGTTTTCGAGGACGAAAACTCTTTTAGTGGGGGAGAGTTGTAACACCCCGATAAAAAAAAAGATAATTATTTAAATTAAGTTAATAGTATATTTATAATTGGATTATTATTGGAATATTATTGGGATTATTATTATTGGATTATTTATTATTATTATTATTATTATTATTATTATTGGAATAAAAGTTGGAATTAGAAAAGGTCCCATTTGGTAAAAAGAGGTTTTCACGTGAAAACAGAAGAAACGACTCTAAAGTGGAAAAAGGGCAAAGAGCCAGAGAACAAGGGTTGAAGAGAGGAAGAGCTCGAAGTCGAAGGATTGCCGGATTAACTCAGGTAAGGGGGGTTTATCATCGTTTAATGGGTATTATGGGTTAACATGTAATGGGTAGTGATAAACCATTGATTTGACTCTAATTGGAATGATGCATGATGAAATTGTGAACTTTTGGATGAACAAAATTGGGATTATAATTGAAGGAAATTCGTAGGAATTAGATGTAATAATGGTAGGAATTGTGAAATCGAATAGGGTATGATTCGTGTTAGATGATATGAACGATTTCTGTGTAAAATTGGATTGTAGGAGGTTGAATCTGAGGAATCTCGTGGTTGAGAAAACCATAGCAGATTTGGAAATCTGGTTTCTGGTCATACGCGTATGGCACTAGGCAATACGTGTAACACCCCAAATAAAGAAAAAGAATTATTTAATTAGGTTGATAATATATTTATTAATTTAATTAAATAAAATTGAATTATTGGATTATTATTATTATTTGGAATAATAATTATTATTGGAAAATATATAAGTGGAATAAGAGAAAAGGTTTTCATTTTGGAAAAGGTTTTACGTGAAAAGTTGAGAAGCGGCAGAAAAGAGGAAAAGGGCAAGAGAAAAACTGAAGAGCACGGTTGAAGAACGGAAAAGCTAAAGCTTAGAGAATTGCCGGATTATCTCAGGTAAGGGGGGTTTATCGTCGGTTAATGGGTATTATAGATTAACATGTCATGGGTAGTGATAAGCCGTTGATTTAACCCTAATTGGGACTGTATATGATGAATTGACGTTGAATAAACCGTGTTAAAAACTGCAAATTGAATTGATAGTTGTGTGAGTCGTAAATGTTAGACTATAGCACGGATCACAATTAAAAACTTGATTCGGCACTACTAAATTAGAGACAAATTAGGTTTTCTGAGAAAGGGTTTAGATGCAGAAGCGGCCGGAAAACCTGATCTGCGTGAAGCTAACAGAACTTTGGGATAACTCAGAAAAACTGAGTCTGCGCGCGAGCGGTCGACCATAGGGTCGGCGTGCGCTGACCCGTGGGGCATGCGCCGACTGCATGCGTCGACGCAAGGCATTTTGGCGCCGACCCGTGAGTTAAGCGTCGACCCCATGCGTCGACGCAAGGGACCTTTGCGCCGACTCCCTCCAGTTGAGCAGAGTCTTTGCAGTATGGAAAAATAGTTGATTTTATGTTGTGAATGCAATTGGTAGCTGGCCTATCATAGTTAATTGTGATGAATGAATTTATTAGGTTTATGGTTGTGAAACGTTGATGCAATTATGTTGAAAAGTTAAATTTTAAGTTGCTTTGTTGAAAAATACTGAGTTGTAGGCTGATGAGCCAAAGTTGATTTTAAGTTGCTTTGTTGAAAAATACTGAGTTGTAGGCTGATGAGCCAAAGTTGATTTAAGTTGTTTTGGTTGAAAAGCTGTTGTGTTGCTGTTGCTATTATGTTGTTAAAGTTTCAAGTCGTACGTGTCATATACATCCATATGCATTAAGTCGGAGCTTCGTCTCACACCACGTTGGCCTGGATTGGCAAAATTATGGGGCTTTTGCTCACACCACGTTGGCCTGGATTGGCAAAATTATGGGCTTTTGCTCACACCACGTTGGCCTGGATTGGCAAAAATTTTAAGTTGAAAGTTGAAGGCTTATGCCTTGATGCCCACTAAACTGGCAATGATTTTAAGTTGGGAGTTTTGCTCCAAATGGTACCACATGCATGAAGAGTCGAGTCTCATTGAGTTGCATTTTATGTTGTTATTGAGTTGCCTTTACGTTGTGTTTGAATATGATAATTGAGTTGACTGCGCCGTTGCCTAATGCATGATATAATTAGGGTGATTAACGTGTAGAATTACTTCACATAACATGATAAATTATAATATTTGTTATATCGATTGAGGAACTCACCCTTACAGCTATATTTTTCAGGTAACGAGCAGTGAGTCGAATAGAAGCTAGTGCTTGAAGTCTAGTGTGGTTAGAGGGTCATGCTCTGATAGATGTAACATCGGGACGGGATGTTTGAATTGTTGAATAAATGTTAATTTTGATGAATTACAGATGTTGAAATATTTTATCCGCTGCGTATTGTTAAAGAAGTTTTATGTTGAATAAATTGAGCATGACTGATTTTATATTGACTTTTGTGAAGAAGTTGTTATGTGACACCCTTGAGATGCATGATTACTCTGATATGTATGATTTAATTGTTGTTGTTTTATTATTAAACATTTGGGGTATTTTAGAAGGGTGTTACATTAGTGGTATCAGAGCAGGTCGGTCTGTCCGGCCAGTTGTCGTGTCGTTACTGTCTAACAATTGTGTAATTGTTACTAGTCTAACTTTTAAGTTGTGTTGTAGTGATAAGTTGAAATGGCTGGAAGGAATGACGCTGCAATGGCTGCCGCAATGCAAGCAATGGCACAAGCTGTGCAGAACTTGCCAAATGCTGGTGGAGATGCTGGATCACGTAGCTTGGCGACTTTTCAGAGAGAGAACCCGCCGGTGTTTAAAGGAAAGCATGATCCAGATGCAGCCTTGGGATGGTTGAAAGAGATTGAGAGAATCTTCCGTGTTATGGATTGCACTCCAGCTCAGAAGGTTCGGTATGGTACTCACATGCTAGCAGTCGAAGCTGATGACTGGTGGCTAGAGACTCACGAGAGGTTGACCGTGGCAGGTGAAGCCATTACTTGGGATGTATTCCGTAGGGAATTTCTGAGAAAGTATTACCCGGAAGATGTCCGTGGTAAGAAGGAAATTGAATTCCTTGAGCTGAAGCAAGGAAACATGTCTGTCACTGATTATGCTGCAAAATTTGTGGAGTTGTCCAAATTTTATCCTCATTACACTGGTGCTGGTGCTGAATTTTCAAAGTGCATCAAGTTTGAAAATGGACTGCGCTCTGAAATTAAGAAGGCTGTTGGGTATCAGAAGATACGCATTTTTACTGAACTGGTTGATAGCTGCAGGATATTTGAAGAGGACAATAATGCTCATTATAAGATTGTCAGTGACCGCAGGGGAAAGCAGCATCAAAATCGTGGCAAGCCATATGATGTTCCAGCTGGAAAAGGGAAGCAAAGAGCTGCTCCGGCTCAGAGAACTAGTGGGGGAGGTGCTCCTGCTGGTATAGTTTGCTTCAAATGTGGTCAGGCTGGTCATAAGAGTAATGTATGCACTGCTGAAGTAAAGAGGTGTTTTCGCTGTGGTAAGATTGGCCATGCAATAGCTGATTGCAAGCACAAGGAAGTGATTTGTTTTAATTGTGGTGAAGAAGGGCATATTGGAAGTCAGTGTCAGAAGCCAAAGAAATCTCAGACTGGGAAGGTGTTCGCATTGACCGGAACTCAAACCTCCAGTGAGGACAGACTTATCCGAGGTACGTGTTATATTAATGGCTTTCCTCTTGTAGCTATTATTGACACAGGTGCGACTCATTCCTTTATATCTTTGGATTGTGCTGTGAAACTTAAGTTAGAGATATCTGAGATGTTTGGTAGTATGGTAATTGATACTCCTGCGAAGGGTTCAGTGACTACTACTTCGGTTTGTTTGAATTGTCCTTTGAGTATTTTTGGTAGAGACTTTGGGATGGACCTAGTGTGTCTTCCACTAGTGCAGATTGATGTTATTCTGGGTATGAACTGGTTGGTGTTTAACCGAGTTTCTATCAATTGTTTTGATAAGACGGTGGTCTTTCCTGAGATTGAGGAAGGAAAGAGTTTGTTTCTATCAGCAAGACAGGTGAATGAAGAAGTAGTTGATGGGGCAGAGTTGTTTATGCTGTTAGCAACTTTGGAGGCCAAGGATAAGATGGTGATTTGTGATCTAGCCGTGGTGTGTGATTTTCCTGATGTGTTTCCAGAAGAGGTGAATGAATTGCCGCCAGAGCGTGAAGTGGAGTCCTCTATTGACTTGGTACCTGGTACTAGGCCGATATCGATGGCTCCGTACCGTATGTCTGCTGTTGAGTTAACTGAATTGAAGAGTCAGCTGGAAGATCTGTTGGTTAAGAAATTTATTCGTCCGAGTGTGTCACCGTGGGGTGCACCAGTGCTATTGGTTAAGAAGAAAGAAGGTACTATGAGGTTGTGTGTGGACTACAGGCAACTGAATAAAGTGACGATCAAGAATCGGTATCCTTTGCCGAGGATTGATGATTTGATGGATCAGTTGGTTGGTGCAAGTGTGTTCAGCAAGATAGATTTGAGATCTGGGTATCATCAGATACGTGTGAAGACTGAGGATATTCAGAAGACTGCTTTCAGGACAAGGTATGGACATTATGAGTATTCTGTAATGCCTTTTGGTGTGACTAATGCGCCTGGAGTATTTATGGAGTATATGAATAGGATTTTCCATCCGTACCTAGACAAGTTTGTTGTGGTGTTTATTGATGATATTTTGGTGTATTCGAAGTCTGAAGAAGAGCATGCTGAGCATTTGAGAGTGGTTTTAGAAGTTCTACGAGAAAAGAAGTTATTTGCTAAACTGTCTAAATGTGAATTTTGGTTAGAAGAGGTGAGTTTTCTTGGTCATGTGATTTCAAGAGGTGGCGTTGCTGTTGATCCTTCTAAGATAGAAGCGGTATCTAAGTGGGAAGCTCCGAAGTCTGTTGCTGAGATTCGAAGTTTTCTTGGTTTGGCTGGTTATTATAGGAAGTTCATTGAGGGATTTTCTAAGTTGGCACTACCGTTGACAATGTTGACTAGAAAGGGGCAAGCGTTTGTTTGGGACTCAAAATGTGAAGAAGGTTTCCAAGAGTTAAAGAGAAGGCTGACTACTGCTCCTATTCTGATATTACCGAGTTCGTCGGAATCATTTGAGGTTTACTGTGATGCTTCATTGTTGGGTTTGGGTGGCGTGTTGATGCAGAATAAGCAGGTTATAGCTTATGCTTCAAGACAGCTGAGGGTTCATGAGAGGAACTATCCGACGCACGATTTAGAGTTGGCAGCTGTGGTGTTTGTTCTGAAGTTATGGAGACATTACTTGTACGGGTCAAGATTTGAGGTTTTCAGTGACCACAAAAGTTTAAAGTATTTGTTTGATCAGAAAGAGCTGAATATGAGGCAGAGAAGATGGTTAGAGTTTCTGAAGGATTATGACTTTGGGTTGAATTACCATCCGGGTAAAGCAAACGTAGTGGCTGATGCATTGAGTCGGAAATCATTACATATGTCTATGTTAATGGTTAAGGAATTGGATTTAATTGAACAGTTTAGAGACTTGAGTTTGGTGTGTGAGAGTACTCACAATAGTGTTAAATTGGGAATGTTGAAGTTAACAAGTGGTATTCTGGATGAGATCAGAGAGGGTCAGCAATCTGATATGCTTTTGGTTGATAAGTTGACTCTAGTGAATCAAGGTCAAGGTGGCGAATTCAGAGTTGATGAGAATGGTATTTTGAAGTTTGGTAGTCGGGTGTGTATTCCGGATGTTACCGAGCTTAAGAAGAGTATTCTTGAAGAAGGACATCGTAGTGGGTTGAGTATTCACCCTGGAGCCACGAAAATGTATCAGGATTTGAAGAAGTTATTTTGGTGGCCGGGAATGAAAAGAGAAATTGCGAGTTTTGTCTATTCTTGTTTGACTTGTCAGAAGTCAAAGATTGAGCATCAGAAGCCGTCTGGGCTAATGCAACCGTTGGCTATTCCAGAGTGGAAGTGGGATAGTATCAGTATGGATTTTGTTTCTGGTTTACCGAGGACAGGTAAGAATTTTGAAGCTATTTGGGTGATTGTTGACAGATTAACAAAGTCGGCTCATTTCATTCCGATTAGAATGGATTATCCGTTAGAAAAATTGGCTGAGTTGTATATTGAGAAGATTGTAAGTTTGCATGGTATTCCGTCGAGTATTGTTTCGGACAGAGATCCTAGATTTACATCGAAGTTCTGGGAAGGTTTGCAGAAGGCTTTGGGAACTAAGCTGAGATTGAGTTCTGCATATCATCCGCAGACCGACGGTCAGACTGAGAGGACGATTCAGTCATTAGAAGATCTTTTGAGAGCTTGTGTTTTGGAAAAAGGAGGTGGTTGGGATTGTTATTTACCGTTGATTGAGTTTACCTACAACAATAGTTTTCATTCGAGCATTGGTATGGCGCCGTTTGAAGCTTTGTATGGTAGGAGATGTCGGACACCGTTATGTTGGTATGAGTCCGGTGAGAGTGCTGTGGTTGGACCGGAAATCGTTCAACAAACTACGGAAAAGATTAAGATGATTCAGGAGAAGATGAGAATTGCTCAGAGTCGTCAGAAGAGTTATCATGATAAGAGGAGGAAGTCACTTGAGTTTCAAGAGGGAGATCATGTGTTTCTTCGTGTTACTCCGATAACAGGTGTTGGTCGGGCTTTGAAGTCGAAGAAGTTGACACCTCGATTTATTGGTCCTTATCAGATTTTAGAGAGGATAGGAGAAGTAGCCTATCGTATCGCTTTACCGCCGTCACTTGCGAATTTGCATGAGGTTTTTCATGTGTCTCAGTTGAGGAGGTACATTCATGATCCGTCGCATGTAGTCCAAGTAGATGATGTACAGGTGAGAGACAACCTGACTGTTGAGACATCGCCTATGAGGATTGAGGATCGAGAGTTGAAGCAGTTGCGGGGTAAAGAGATTGCCTTAGTGAAGGTAGCTTAGGGAGGATCAGCAGGTGGCAATGTGACTTGGGAACTGGAGAGTCAGATGAAAGAGTCCTATCCAGAGTTATTTGCTTGAGGTATGTTTTCGAGGACGAAAACTCTTTTAGTGGGGGAGAGTTGTAACACCCCAAATAAAGAAAAAGAATTATTTAATTAGGTTGATAATATATTTATTAATTTAATTAAATAAAATTGAATTATTGGATTATTATTATTATTTGGAATAATAATTATTATTGGAAAATATATAAGTGGAATAAGAGAAAAGGTTTTCATTTTGGAAAAGGTTTTACGTGAAAAGTTGAGAAGCGGCAGAAAAGAGGAAAAGGGCAAGAGAAAAACTGAAGAGCACGGTTGAAGAACGGAAAAGCTAAAGCTTAGAGAATTGCCGGATTATCTCAGGTAAGGGGGGTTTATCGTCGGTTAATGGGTATTATAGATTAACATGTCATGGGTAATGATAAGCCGTTGATTTAACCCTAATTGGGACTGTATATGATGAATTGACGTTGAATAAACCGTGTTAAAAACTGCAAATTGAATTGATAGTTGTGTGAGTCGTAAATGTTAGACTATAGCACGGATCACAATTAAAAACTTGATTCGGCACTACTAAATTAGAGACAAATTAGGTTTTCTGAGAAAGGGTTTAGATGCAGAAGCGGCCGGAAAACCTGATCTGCGTGAAGCTAACAGAACTTTGGGATAACTCAGAAAAACTGAGTCTGCGCGCGAGCGGTCGACCATAGGGTCGGCGTGCGCTGACCCGTGGGGCATGCGCCGACTGCATGCGTCGACGCAAGGCATTTTGGCGCCGACCCGTGAGTTAAGCGTCGACCCCATGCGTCGACGCAAGGGACCTTTGCGCCGACTCCCTCCAGTTGAGCAGAGTCTTTGCAGTATGGAAAAATAGTTGATTTTATGTTGTGAATGCAATTGGTAGCTGGCCTATCATAGTTAATTGTGATGAATGAATTTATTAGGTTTATGGTTGTGAAACGTTGATGCAATTATGTTGAAAAGTTAAATTTTAAGTTGCTTTGTTGAAAAATACTGAGTTGTAGGCTGATGAGCCAAAGTTGATTTTAAGTTGCTTTGTTGAAAAATACTGAGTTGTAGGCTGATGAGCCAAAGTTGATTTAAGTTGTTTTGGTTGAAAAGCTGTTGTGTTGCTGTTGCTATTATGTTGTTAAAGTTTCAAGTCGTACGTGTCATATACATCCATATGCATTAAGTCGGAGCTTCGTCTCACACCACGTTGGCCTGGATTGGCAAAATTATGGGGCTTTTGCTCACACCACGTTGGCCTGGATTGGCAAAATTATGGGGCTTTTGCTCACACCACGTTGGCCTGGATTGGCAAAAATTTTAAGTTGAAAGTTGAAGGCTTATGCCTTGATGCCCACTAAACTGGCAATGATTTTAAGTTGGGAGTTTTGCTCCAAATGGTACCACATGCATGAAGAGTCGAGTCTCATTGAGTTGCATTTTATGTTGTTATTGAGTTGCCTTTACGTTGTGTTTGAATATGATAATTGAGTTGACTGCGCCGTTGCCTAATGCATGATATAATTAGGGTGATTAACGTGTAGAATTACTTCACATAACATGATAAATTATAATATTTGTTATATCGATTGAGGAACTCACCCTTACAGCTATATTTTTCAGGTAACGAGCAGTGAGTCGAATAGAAGCTAGTGCTTGAAGTCTAGTGTGGTTAGAGGGTCATGCTCTGATAGATGTAACATCGGGACGGGATGTTTGAATTGTTGAATAAATGTTAATTTTGATGAATTACAGATGTTGAAATATTTTATCCGCTGCGTATTGTTAAAGAAGTTTTATGTTGAATAAAATTGAGCATGACTGATTTTATATTGACTTTTGTGAAGAAGTTGTTATGTGACACCCTTGAGATGCATGATTACTCTGATATGTATGATTTAATTGTTGTTGTTTTATTATTAAACATTTGGGGTATTTTAGAAGGGTGTTACAATACGCGTATGAGATGGTCTGGTACGCGTATGGCACTAGGCAATACGCGTATGGATGAGGAAGATGATGTTTTGAACGTAGTTTGGTCTCTGTTGGTACGCGTATGGGGAAGTGGTACGCGTAGCATACGCGTATGAGATGGTGTTACGCGTATGGGATTTGGTCAGGAGATGGGCCATACGCGTATGGGACTAGGCAATACGCGTATGGGCAGGATTGTGATTTTTCTGTGCTGTTGTTGTGCAGTTTTTGGTTGTTCAGCTGAGTAATGTAATTTAGCTGATGTATGATAGAGTAGGGATCATTTCCCGTTGTTTTGAGTAGTATAAGTATTAGTAGAGTGTGCTAATGCTGTGATTGACTATGTGGTATGACATGATATGATTATGTGGTGAATATGTTGATGATGTATGATGATATGCATAATGTTGTGAATGTATCTATCATGTATGAAATTATGAATGGACTGTTTATGGCTTAGAGTGTGAGCATATGTCCATTGTGGATGATTGTTGATGTTTGCATGACTAAGTGATTTAGCTTGCATATTGTGGCCTTTATGGTGGTAGCTAATTCCCATGGTGAGGAATTAGTGAGTTAGTCATTATGGACTGTTGTTGATGTTTGCATGCTAGGTGAATTAGCGTGCATATCATAGCCCTTGGGGTGGTAGCTAATTCCCATGGTGAGGAATTAGTGAGTGAGTCACTAGGTCTCAAATGAGTGGGACTAGTGAGCTTGGTAGCCGTACCTGGATTTGGTCGGTGAGGTTGAACTATATGTTCACGAATAGTCGGTACCGCATGCATGGAGTCTCATTGCATAATGTGTGTATGGCGTATAATATGAATGGATGTATTCCAATATTATACGTGTTTTGTGTTGTGTTGAATATGATGTTGAGTTGATGTTACCATTGCTGAATGTGTAATCTGATTTGGGTGATGAATGCGTTAAGTTACTTAGCATTACATGATATTTTATAATGCTTGTTATATCGATTGAAGAACTCACCCTTACAACTATTTTTCAGGTAACGAGCAGTGATTGAGTAGGAGCTAGTGCTTGGAGTCTAGTGTAGTTCCTTAGTGGGTCATGCTCTGGTAGATGTAACATCGGGATGGGATGTTTTAAATGTTTTATTGTTGGTTGTGAACCATTTTACATGTAATGTGTTACATGTTTTGCATGATTGATTTGATTTCTATCCGCTGCGTATTGTGCAAATGCTTTATGTTTTGAATTAATAAAAGAGCATGACAGTTATTATGGTGAAATGTGTGAAATGATTGTGTGACACCCTTAATTGCATAATTACTCTGATTTATATTTTGTTATTTTAATTAAATATTGGGGTATTTTATAAGGGTGTTACATAAGTGGTATCAGAGCATAGTCGGTCGAGTCGAGTCGTAATTATTCTATTTCCCCTGTACGGGATAGGTGTTGTGTAACCCTATCAGTACTTATTGTTTTAGCTTGTTGGGTTTTCAGAATAGAGATGGCTGGAAGAGGTAGAGACGATGCTGCGATTGCTGAGGCTCTGGGTATGCTAGCTGGAGTACTTGGAGGGAATTCGAATGTTGTGGGAATGGGAGCTGCTCGTCAACTGAGTGAGTTCCAGAAGAACAATCCTCCAATGTTCAAGGGAGCATACGATCCAGATGGTGCTCAGAAGTGGTTGAAGGAGATCGAGAGAATCTCTCGAGTGACTGAGTGTGCCGATAACCAGAAGGTCAGGTTCGGTACGCATATGCTGTCAGAAGAAGCAGATGATTGGTGGGTTGCTACCCGCACTGAGTTGGAATCTGCTGGGAATGCTGAGATCACTTGGGCAGTGTTCCGAGAGAGATTCCTGCGGAAGTACTTTCCAGAGGATGTCAGAGGAAAGAAAGAGATAGAGTTCTTGGAATTGAAGCAGGGCAATCGGTCTGTTACTGAATATGCTGCTAAGTTCACAGAGTTGTCGAAGTATTACACTCCCTATAACGAGGCTACTGGGGAATTTTCAAAATGCGTGAAGTTTGAGAACGGGTTACGTCCCGAGATCAAGAAGGCTATTGGGTATCAGCGGATTAGAGTGTTTTCTGACTTGGTTGACTGTTGCAGGATTTTCGAACAGGATACCAAGGCCAGAGCAGAGAGCTATCAGCAAAGGGTTGATAGGAAATGCAAGAATCAGAATGATCGGGGGAAACCGTATGCAGCTGGCAAAGGTTTCCAGAGACAGAGTGGGGTGAAGAGGCCTAGTGGGGGAGACTCCAGTGCCCCTGCTAAGTGTTTCAGATGTGGTCAGGCGAGACATCGTATCCATGAGTGTACCAGTAATGAGAAGAAGTGTTTTAAGTGTGGAAAAGGTGGTCACTTGGCTGCAGAGTGCCGGTTGAAGACTGTGACTTGTTTCAACTGTGGAGAAGTGGGTCATATCAGTCCACAGTGTCCTAAGCCGAAGAGAGAGAACCAGTCGGGAGGCAAGGTCTTTGCTTTATCGGGTTCTGAGACTTCTGCAGATGATCGTTTGATCCGAGGTACGTGTTATATTAATGGCTTTCCTCTTGTAGCTATTATTGACACAGGTGCGACTCATTCCTTTATATCCTTGGATTGTGCTGTGAAACTTAATTTAGAGATATCTGAGATGCATGGGAGTATGGTGATTGATACTCCTGCGAAGGGTTCAGTGACTACTACTTCAGTTTGTTTAAATTGTCCTTTGAGTATTTTTGGTAGAGACTTTGGGATGGACCTAGTGTGTCTTCCACTAGTGCAGATTGATGTTATCTTGGGTATGAACTGGTTGGTGTTTAACCGAGTCTATATCAACTGTTTTGATAAGACTGTGATCTTTCCTGAGATTGAGGAAGAAAAGAGTTTGTTTCTATCAGCAAGGCAGGTGAATGAGGCAGTAGATGGAGCAGAGTTGTTTATGTTGTTAGCGACTTTGGAGGCTAAAGATAAACTGGCGATTTGTGACCTAGCCGTGGTGTGTGATTTTCCTGATGTGTTTCCTGAAGAAGTGAATGAATTACCGCCAGAGCGTGAAGTTGAGTTCTCGATTGATTTGGTACCTGGTACTAGGCCGATATCGATGGCTCCGTACCGTATGTCTGCTGTTGAGTTAACTGAATTGAAGAGTCAGCTGGAAGATCTGTTGGATAAGAAATTTATTCGTCCGAGTGTGTCACCGTGGGGTGCACCAGTGTTATTGGTTAAGAAGAAAGAAGGTACTATGAGGTTGTGTGTGGACTACAGGCAACTGAATAAAGTGACGATCAAGAATCGGTATCCTTTGCCGAGGATTGATGATTTGATGGATCAGTTGGTTGGTGCGAGTGTGTTCAGCAAAATAGATTTGAGATCTGGGTATCATCAGATACGTGTGAAAACTGAGGATATTCAGAAGACTGCTTTCAGAACAAGGTATGGACATTATGAGTATTCTGTGATGCCTTTTGGTGTGACTAATGCGCCTGGAGTATTTATGGAGTATATGAATAGGATTTTCCATCCGTACCTAGACAAGTTTGTTGTGGTGTGTCGCATCGCGCGAAAAACCGGCGGGAAAAGAAAGAACAACAGAGCCGCCACCGTGCGTTATTTATCCCAAAAGAGGGAAAGGAAACGCTCAGAGTAAACCTGGGAAAGAACATGGTCTCGCGACCAAAGAGGATGGGTTCGGGAGTCGGTTATGCGAAGGGAAGGTATTAGCACCCCTACGCATCCGTAGTACTCTACGGGATCCACGCACAAAAGGAAGGAAAATTGGTTGCTAAAACACTGCTCACACTCACACACACTGGCTGAAAGAGACAAAAGAAACTGACTGAAACTGACTCGGCAGGATGTCGTATCCTGGGCCTACTTAGTCTATCAGGCATAGACATTAGAGTCGAAGTAGTTCGGACTGGGGAAACGACACATGCTCGCTAGGATATCGCATCCTATGCATACGTATCTTCTCGGACGAGAGAAGAATCAGAGCATTCGTAGCTCGGCTGACACGCACACAAACAAACACAGGCGAAGGCAAACGTGGAGCCCGAATGCCAATCACTGGATTTACATCGGCATCCGAACCAACAAACCCACACTGGAACCCAAATGCCACTCGATGGACTTACATCAGCTTCCAAGCACACAACAACACAACAGGTTGATAGGGAGTCGGGGACTCAGCCTATAACTGTCAAGCACACACTTAAACAGACAGACAACAAATGCTAAGGAGTCACAGACTCGAGCCTAGCAAAGGTCAGACAACACACACAAAAGAAAGAAAAGGCGCCCGGAGAGATCAGCTCAATCTCCTGCCTACATACTTCATCTGGTATGAAGATCAGGGCGATGTAGTTCCCCTACGCAGGGATAAAGGTTCTAGCCTAACCAGACAACAGAGGGAGACACAACTAGGGAGACTACGACTCGAGCCTAGATGTTATCATGCAAAGTCAACCCTAAGTTGAGGTTTCTAGCTAAATGGCACAAGGGCCAACCTATCCTAGACACGGCTTGCACAGGAAGCAAGCCAAACAAAAACCAAACTTGCACAGGAAGCAAGGGTCTCGATTGCAACAAGGGCAAGAGAAAGGGGAGGTCTCAATCGCAACGAGGGCGAGAGAAAGGAGAGATCTCAATCACACAGGGGTGAGAGAAAAGAGTTAGTGTTAGTGGTTAGTCAAACTCGACAAGACATCGCATCTCGTGCCTACGTATCTCATCTGAACATGAGAATCAGAGTTGCCGTAGTTCGGCCAAACAACTCTAAACATGGCTCACACAAGAAGCAAGCCACACAGACTTGACTTTGCACAAGGGCAAGTCAAGCACAAACTACCTTGCACAAGGGCAAGTCTAAGCTACGCCTAAAGAGACAAAGCAAACAGGCAAACACAATCACAAGAAGCACACTCTATATGCATACAAGAGGCTCAAGCAAAAGGTTAGGCACTAGGGCCAACTGGAATAGGGTAAAAGGTGCTCTTAACCTTGCCATTGAGGGGCTAAGGTGAAGCAGATGAAAGGATGAAGTGAGGATGAGACCTCACAGCTCTTATCCCTGGCCAGGGAGAGCTCAAGACAAGAATGTGTGGGTTCAGAAAGTGGGAACCCCTCTACACATTTAAGACTGACTCAACTGTGCGATTGCACAAGATCTTGGGTTCTTATCTGAAACGCATCAACACAGTGGTGTGGGCAAAGCAGATGACACACTGAATAGTGGGGGATAGATTGCATATCCCTACCTTCCACCAATTGCCTCTTCACTTAGGAGGTCTTTGACTCCATGCAAGGACAAAAGTAAACATCCACAAACATTGCCTCTTAAGGAGGACTTCAGACAGTTGCCTGGCCAAGTAACAGGCCAGGTCTTCCAGACTACATGAAGTAAAAGAGACATACCTCAATGCAAATTGCTTATAGAAGCAAAGCAAAGCAAAAAGTTCACAAAGAACTAAGCAACTAAAGCACCTGAAACGGTCAAGCAGATGTTAGTATGCAACTTCAAACAAAACAAACAGAAACAGACAACAACTGTCCATTAGAGGCACATGGATGTGCAAGGCACAAGGCTTATGGCATGTGAGCCAGGCCACCTACAAAACAAACAAGTTAGACAATGATATTTGAGCAAGCTCAATCAAAAAGAATTGGTCACAATGGCCATTTGATGGTCAACCTGAAATCACAAACTCAAAGGTGAGTAACAGGACCACTAGGGCAAGCCTAGGGTCAAAAGTGAATGAGAAAGTCAAAACAGCAAGGGTTAAGTATCCAAAATCATGTTCAAACAATTAGGAAACAAAACCAATTGGGTTCACATTCATATCAATCACTATCATCATTTCATGAACCATTTAGGTCAAAACATGGCAAACAGGAGCTCATAGAAGTCTACAGCAAGACTTGCATAAAAAGCAATCTAAACATTTTCCAAAAATCACCAAATAAATCATGATCAATCCTAACACATAGCATGGTAAGCATGTCAAATTTCATCCCATTTGGACAAGTGGAAGGCAGTCAATGAAAATCAGAAAGTCAAAGCCAATTTGAACATGCTCAAAGAAGTCAACCAAACATGCATCAACTTAGAAAAATCATAAGTCAAGAATGGTGTGTGATAAATGAATGGGACTAAAGCCAAGGCAAAGATGAGGATGCCTAGTTATCTCATGTAAAATTTCAGGTCCATCTAATAAAGTATGAGAATTTCACAAATGAAATGGGAACATGTGTCACACAAGGTCAACATTTTGACTAAGCAGGGGAGAAGATCTCAAACAATTAGGAAATGCCACAAATAATTCCAAGAAAATTCACATGTAAACTAGACATACAAGAGTAGGTTCATGCAAAAAATCAGATCAATTGGAGGTCAAGAAGCGTGGTAATGAAAATCATGAAGTTGGGCATCAATGGTGTGACACAAATTGTCACACCCTAATTAAAAATTCATAACTCACAAACCAGCAATGATAAATTCACAAACTCTACACCAAAATCACCATGAGTGTGTCTAGTTTAGGCACAAAAATTTGGGAGCCATTGGATACATTCTCATCATTTCACAAATGTTTTGGCAGAGTGTATAATATTTGGTCACATGTCACAAACCCTAGCACCATTTAAAAACCATTGATCAAAAAAATCTGGAAAAAATATGATAAAATACTAGAGGTCATGAGGAAGACAATGCAAAAATTCCCATGATTTTTGGACTAAAATTGGAGGCGCAATGATTTTTGTAAGTTGGTGTCACAAAGTGAAATAAACATTGAGATGAATTGATTTTAATTGGAATATATATTTCATAGAAGGCGTTAAATAAATGAATTGGCATTGCGCCCCAGTGGTAAAACACTTGGTATTTGAAGCAAAGGTCTGGGGTTCGAATCCCCCTCGCTCCAGGCCTTTTACTCTGCGCGAACGGTCGACCGTAGGGTCAGCGCACGCTGACTCGTGGAGTGCGAACGGTCGACCATAGGGTCAGCGCACGCTGACCCGTGGGGCACGCGCCGACTGCATGCGTCGACGCCCAGTATCATGTAGCAGAAAAAAAAAAAAAAAAAAAAAAAAAGATATTTACAGTAGCAGCATATTCATCAAACCCAGGTTGGAATTTTTTTTGTCCAAATTCAAAAACAAAACACCAAAATGTTCATCTAAACATGCACATCCATAATCCAACATCAATAACCATTAAACCATGCTAAACAAAAAAATATTAAGCAAGAACAAGTTTGGACATCAAAGTTCATTTCACCATATCTCTCTAAATATTCAACCAATCATCACGATTCAAAGAGCAGAGTAACCAGCAAGACACGCTCTACACAAAGCCTATCATTATTTCAAGAAATGAGATGTTCGAATCCTTACTTGTTTTTGAAGCAAGAAGTGAAACAGTTGTTATTTGGTGGTTTAAGCACGAAACAGTTGTGTTAGAACCCTCCCAATGATGAATGATGCAGATGCTTTGGCTCAGGAATGTGGGAAAATGCTTCAATCATGGACTGTCATGGATGATGCCTCTTATAGCAGCAGGCTTTTGCTTGGTTACAGCTTGGGTTTTGTGCTTGGAATGAGCTAAGTATGTTGTTTGGATGATGTTTAGGCAAGGCAAGGCTTAGTCCCTTTGGAAGCTTTGGACAGACTTTGGAAAAATGGCCAAGAGGTGATTTTTTAGAATGAGTTTTCTGTGGTTTTTGGCTGCCACTGCTGATTTCATTTGACAGAAAATGAGGTTTTGATTTGCTGTTTGATGTTGCTTGGATGAAGAAAACCAACCAAGCTTGCTTAGGTTACTTGAGGTTTTTTGGAAGATTTTGAGAAAATGGCCAAGAATGAGTTTTAGCATGAGTGAAGTTCTGTGGTTTTTTTTGGCAGCAACTAGGGTTACTAAGTGACAGAAAATCATCTCCTAAAATTCTGTTTTAGAGAAGTACAAAGCAAGGTATGGTGGATAGTATGGATAAAGTGTACCTTGGCCACATTTCAAGCAAACTAGCATGGATACATGTACTTCATGGGAATGGGCTTTGCAAACATATTTTAAATGACATTTATGAGCTGTTCCAATTGGCCAAATGTAGAAAAAATGTTTATATCAAAAAGTCAACTCTTGGTCAAACTTACATTTAAATGAGAAAAGTCAAAATATGCCATTTTGATTGGTGAAGTTTTGGCTCATGAAATTTATATTTTTGGAAAGAGGGGATCAAATGTGACTTGTAGGAAAAAACCCCACCAAAATTGGCCAAACGGTTTGAGAGATATGGCCCTTTGAAGTTCAAGATTTTCTGAAATCGATTCGATCATAACTTGCCAACCACACATGGGAATTGAGAGTTCTAGGACTTTTTGGAAATGGGAGAACAAGATCTTCAACTTTCATGTTGGGCAAAAATTCATTTGAGGCTTGTATCAAAATGTAAGTTTGAGGATCAAGACTTTCCATTTATGGCAGGTTTCAGTTACAGGCCCAGTTTCCATTTTGGGAAATTTTTGATCTGGCTTCAAATTCTTCCATGATGGTGTTTGACATGATATATGATGACTATTTGGACATGAATGAACTCTCACAAACCAATTCCAATCATCCAATCACTGATTAAATGGACAGTTGACCAACAGTTGACTTTTAGGGTTTCTGTCTGATTGTGCATTGACTGATGACTTCCAAACCCTAATTCCTTGAGAGTTTGACTTCAAATGATGTCCCAAGTTGTATGAACTCTTGATTATTGATCATGGTGCCCAAATTCCACAAGAATGACCACCATCCACTGCTTTGACTGACAGTTGACTTTTTTAGGGTTTTTGACTGTCTGTGTATGAACTGATGATCTCTGAGCCTTCAACCCTTGACCAAAATACTTCAAATAGACCTCCAAGCCATGTGAACTTGTTGGACAAACCCTAAGGCCTTGGTTCCTTGAGAATTATGCTTGCTTGATTGGTTGACTGATCTCCTGATCAGTTTGACCTAATTCTTGATTGGCTTGCACTTGAGGCAAAGGAGGCAATGCAATGCTATGCAATGGACCATGATATGCTATGACCTAATATGAAAATGTATGTACAATGCTAGGTGCAAATTTGAGGTGCTACAGCTGCCCCTATTCAATCAGCTGGGAACCCGAATGGATGATAGCAACGGCTGTCAGACTTTCAGGGTAAACAGGGATTGAATACCAAGAACCGTAGAATTTGCACAACACAGGGATCCAACAATGGAAACGTCCAATGGGATCTGGTATTTATTACTGGGTATTTTGTTTTTTTTGTTTTTTGGTTTTCAAAGGGTATGGCCACATCCAGACATCACAACGTTGACGAATGGGAAGAGAAATCACAACTAGATGCCAACGGACAACTAG
Source organism: Lathyrus oleraceus (assembly GCF_024323335.1). Classification (NCBI taxonomy): domain Eukaryota; kingdom Viridiplantae; phylum Streptophyta; class Magnoliopsida; order Fabales; family Fabaceae; genus Lathyrus; species Lathyrus oleraceus. The sequence continues at coordinate 48,913,544 of NC_066584.1, read as the reverse complement.
GAAAAACTCGACGTTTACCAAGACCAACGGAGAGGTAACCAGACATTAATGAATGACCGGAAGGGATACAACCATACGTCAACGGACGAAATGGGGAAAAACTCAACGTTTACCAAGACCAACGGAGAGGTAACCAAACATTAATGAATGAATGGAAGGGATACAACCATACGTCAACGGACGAAATGGGAAAAACTCAACGTTTACCAAGACCAACGGAGAGGTAAATCCACGTGGGGACAGGTACAACTAGACGTCATAGGACGAATAGGAAAAACTCGACGTTTATCGACACCAACGGAGAGGAGAAGACTCTACTTGGGAAGGAGGACACAACCAAATCATCAGCGGATGATCGGGAAAAACTCGACGTTTATCGACACCAACGGAGAGGAGAATACTTCACTTGGGAAGGAGGACACAACCAAATCATCAACGGATGATCGGGAAAAACTCGACGTTTATCGACACCAACGGAGAGGAGAATACTTCACTTGGGAAGGAGGACACAACCAAATCATCAACGGATGATCGGGAAAAACTCGACGTTTATCGACACCAACGGAGAGGAGAAAACTTCTTCGGTCTGAATACCGGAAAATTGGCCTTGTGCCATGAGTACATCGACCTGATCGTCGGAAACTCCTTCGGTCTGAATACCGGAAAATTGGCCTTGTGCCATGAGTACATCGACCTGATCGTCGGAAACTCCTTCGGTCTGAATACCGGAAAATTGGCCTTGTGCCATGAGTACATCGACCTGATCGTCGGAAACTCCTTCGGTCTGAATACCGGAAAATTGGCCTTGTGCCATGAGTACATCGACCTGATCGTCGGAAACTCCTTCGGTCTGAATACCGGAAAATTGGCGTTGTGCCATGAGTACATCGACCTGATCGTCGGAAACTCCTTCGGTCTGAATACCGGAAAATTGGCCTTGTGCCATGAGTACATCGACCTGATCGTCGGAAACTCCTTCGGTCTGAATACCGGAAAATTGGCCTTGTGCCATGAGTACATCGACCTGATCGTCGGAAACTCCTTCGGTCTGAATACCGGGAAATCATAAGTACATATTATCTATAGCCGTCAAAACGTAGATAATACACTCGCATGGAAGATTATCCATAACCGGGTTGTAGGTTGTTAAATGAATAATCGACCGAAAAGAAAGGCATCTGGGTACCAGACTAGGTATGCAAAAGATGACCAATCAAAAGGGGATAAAGCTGCTTACTCGGAGCAAGTATCCAAAAGAAGGGGAAGACCCAACGGGGACAATACTGCTTGATCACGGCAAGTATCCAGAGGGGAAAGAATGTCAATATCACGAACTGGATACTAATAACTGCACAGAGGGGATTACATCTACCGGTTAGTAGGTAGAAAACCACGGAAAAGTAACCAGTCCTCCATAGGATGAACACACAGGGTTAACTCCACCAAGGGGGTGAAAGTGGAATTTTACAACTACCAGCTTGTAGGTAGAAAACCACAAAGATAGGACTTACAACTACCGGGTAGGTAGAGGCCAACAAATTCCGCTGAGGATGAAATGAATGAGTGCCGGTTAGTGAGCGACTATTCATTTATGCCCCAGGGAAGTATAAGAGATGGTCAACAAGAAGCCAATTTAGGATCGATCCAAAAAGGCAGCCTGAATCAAGACTCATCCTAATGAGGAAAGAACTCAATAGGGAAAACCCATCCCATTAGGGAGGGAACGGAAGCAACCGTCATCCACGAGGATGTATCTCAGTGGGGAAATAGCAGGAAAAGATTGACACTTTCTGCTTAAGGGGTAGACTCTACATGGAGAGATCAGACACACCCATATCTGCTTAAGGAAAAAGAACCAAGCTGGCAAGACACTAACAATTGGGGAGTAACACTGCTGGGGATACCCACTCGACTGAGGAATCACTTGTTGGGAAAACACCAACCTCTCAACCATGTTGATGAACCCAATTCTAAAGCCGATCCAATGGCGCGATGTTAAACTCTTTCCAACAACCCAACCTCGGTTGGTCGCCACGGCCTAGGGCTAATGGATATGCTTGCAATGTTGATGCATGAGTTTTTTTTTCTTGCTTTACACAATGCCCCATGATCATGGAAATGCTATGCACTAATGATGCAATATGCTATGCTTATCTAAATGATGAATGCATAAACACATGTCTCCTTCAGAGACAACACCGGGGAACTCCAGGAACTGTGCTGGGGATCCTATAACCATGTCAACTCCCATCCTGCCGGGGAAAGACAAACTTTTGCTGAGGAAAAACTGTCAACACAACCTCTGCTGGGAAGGCAGCTCCAGACTTGGAAAACAGTCACAACTCCGCTAGGGATACAGATATCAGTCTATTACAGAAACCCGTCCAATCCACTGGTAGGATGAACTCTGCTGGAGAAATAAATGCTACTTCACTAGGGACGACCCAACCAGTCCATATGTAGGAGAATCACTGCTGGAGATGTATTTCATGAGACCCGCTCCACTCGGGGAACTTGCTGAGGAAAAACCACACCATTCTGCTGAGGAGAACAATCCTTGTGGAGAGAACAACCATAGTGGCGAGAGTAACAACTCTGTCGAGGATGATAGCACATCATATCATACTGGAGATGAATTCCCACAAACCTGCTCGGGGTAAGCACTCACAGCCATACTGGAGGTAACAGCATCACAAAACCAATTGTTGGGGAACACGCCTACAGTCTACTGATGAACTCCACTAGGGGACTCCCGGGGAAAATAGCTGCCAGGCGCTCAGCGGGGATTCTCAACTGGGGAAATTTGCAAGCATAAGCCTGCTGGGGAGAAGCAATCCTTAGATCTGCTGGAGAAAGAAGGTACTGTCCACAGGTATCTCTGCAGGGGAAAATAACTCTGATAGCTTCAATACTGACTTGGGCTGGGGACGTGATAACCTTCAGGCTTGCTGAGGAGACAACGATCTCGAATCTGCCAGGGAGATCACACTCTCAATCCTCTGGGGAGATACAGCTTGTTTGACAGGGATGTCGGTCGCCTCGTCGAACACTAGTATCCATCATCCACCCATAGTGTTGACTTTCCACTTTTAAGAACTCCCAGACTCTTCTGGACTTTTCTGCTCCATCATCTTGTATTCCCAATCTCGTCCGTACTCCACGGGGATCGAACTCCTGGTATTCATACAAACTTTCCAATCATCAGACTTTGAAGAGTCTTCTTGATTAACTTTCCAGGACCGTCGTCGTAATCCTTCACTGTCTTTTCACCGTTCAACTATCCCTTGCCCCTGGTTGGACTCTGAGGGGATCTCTTGTCAAAAGGGTTCATATTACAACTGGCAAGTGAATGAAGATGTCCAACAGCACCTGCACAAGAGATCGTCAGATAAAAACGTGCCCCAGGTATGCCCTAGGTGTTCTGATATTTCAACACTTAGGTCACTCAGACTTCCAAGTAAGATTTCCAGATTTCAATCTCACAAGCATGCATCAGAAGGGACCTCTATGTTTCAAAAGGCAAATATTATTATCAAAATGAACAGATGTTTTCGTAATCAAAACAGTAATGACACAAAAACAAAACTTATTTGACCGAACACACGCTTTATCTGATTGGAATAAAAGATGGCTCACAATTGAGCAACACACGGGAAGCAAACCCTGGAAAGAGGTGATTGCACATAAAAGAAAAAATCTATCCTAATGGCAACGTGAAACTGTGATCTCATCGGGTTCCAACTCAGTTACACCTCATATGTCCTCAAGACTTTCCGCACCTTCTGTCTTCTGAACAAAACGCTTCCAATCGGTCTCTGTCGGAGATTATCCAAGTCATCATGTGCACAAATGATCATGTTAGACGCAGTTGTTCGTTTCATTCCCTCTTTTGCCTGGACCGCCCTTTCGGGTTTCAGTCCACCGGGATACCCTTTTTGCCCAAGTCGCCCTTGCGGGTTTTCAACTTGCCAGGTGTACAGTTCTTTTCTTTTATTTTTATCCCTAACTTTTGCCCGAACCTTTCTCTTTTTCTTGGTTCGCCGGGATGCCCATTTTTTGCCCGGACTCTTTATTCTTTTTTTTTGTCCAGCGGGTTTCTTTCACGAAGTGTTTTCTAACTGCGTCCGCATTCACAAGGGATGGAAAATCGTCATCATCCGTGGTCGTCAGTAACAAGGTTTTATCAGAGGAAACCGTCTTGACCACGAATGGACATTCATAACTGTTTGTCCATTTGCCCCACAATCGTCTTGAGAAGGAAGGATCCTTTTCAACCAATTCTTCCGCGTGGCACGCGCGAGGTCACACTTCTTGGTTAACAACATGCTTCGTTCACTGGGTACAACCGCCCCATGCCAGGTAACTGTCAACGCTTTTTCCTCAATTGGACTTGACATGTCATTCCGAGTCCTTATCCATTCAGTCTTCTCTGATTTCTCATATATCTGTGAGGAAGTCACTGCCCCAAGTAGATGCACATCCCAAGATTCAATATCCAGGATACAGACTTTATGTTCAGCCACCATTGTTGGTGCAACCAACTGGGATTCGGGGAGCACTACCTCATTCACTTTACTTCCCCATCAGACATCGGAATCCGTTCGGATTCAGGGCCAGGCCCCTCCTCCGGGATCGGTCACTCTCAATCTTTCGATTTGAGTACCTCGAGATGTCCTCATCAGGGACCTCAAACTTCCTTGGTTGATAACCTTTCCATGGGTTGCTACTAGCTTCTCAAACACATATCTGATCAGATCCATTTTGGACATCCACAAAGTGGTATGAATCAACATACACTGTCTCAGTCGGCGAGCAGCCTATGCCAAAGTACATCAAGTTTTTCGAACAGCGGGTGTATGGTTTCACAGTCGATAAACTCTTTGCTTAGGTAAATTGCATACTCTTTTCGACAAGACTTAGTCATGCTGACTCAATACGCACCTCGTAGACCCCTCGAGGGTTATCAAGTACCGGATTAACAGTTATATCTTTTTGGGAAGCATCAGAATCAGAAGTCCCTGCAATTTATCCCCCTTTTTTTTTTTTTTTTTTTTTTTTAGCAGGATCGACCTCGATTCCTCTGATTCGCTCACAACAAGCCTCGGTAGCTTGATGGACAACACTCCATAAGTGCACTGCTTCAGGCTCAACGGTATGAGTTATCTAAAACGGTCAAACAACTTGCCCCGAGTCTACTGGATGCCCCTGTTCTGCTTGGGACTTTGCCATCATGTCATCAACATGGCATTTGCTTTCATGATGAATCATATCACGAAACAAAGTCACCGTAGACCTCTGGTACGTGGCACCGGCCTCATGTGACGGAACGACATCAATCTTAGGACAAGAAGGTGCCCCTTGTGTGATGGACTTGGTTTACTTCACATCATCTGGCAACAATTCAATCCGGTCTTGGCCAAGAGGCCATCCATGAAGATAAACACCGAGACCTGAGCCATATAATCAACCAATACCTCATTGTGATGTACCGGGAATTCATCTTTCAGATTAGCTCTACTCACATCTTGGTGGTCTATACACCTTCTCATCTTTCTCATCCTTTGTCGGCCTCAGCTTTTGCTTTCTAACCTCGGCGGAGCTTGGAGTAACAATCTTGAATCGCTCCTCGTGCGGTTGAATCACCTTCTCCTCTTGTTTCAATGACCTGGCTAATTCCAGCAAATCACAATCTTCTTCGCCTTTTTCCTCTGGCATGATAGGTCGAATTGTCGAAGTCATACAGAGGTGTAACCAAATCGTTATCGGTGAGATCAGGAGAGTAATCACTTTGGAACGAGACAAAATCAAAAGGAAAGAGACTGAAAAAAAACGTTGCCATTTTTATTTGTTGTTTTTTTTTTCTTTTTTTTTAAGTTGCAAAATTAAATGAAAAACAGGGAACACCGTTTTTAACTACAAAACATCCATTCATTACTGATGCAAAATGTTGCATAATGAAACACATGAGATGGCCCTTACAATGGACCATTACGTTTCGGGCAAAACGTATGGCTTTCATGCAAACAAAAATTGAAAAACAGAAATACTACTCTTCGGAATGAGTGACAGTGATGCTTTTGGAGTCCTTCCAGTTTCTTGGTACGCACGACTGTATCCACGCCTCAAGCTCGCGGTTGCTGTCGACATCCTCCCCCATTGAACGGGCATGACCAGGATCCAACATTCCTGCACTGACGAAGGCGTACAGTGGACGACATCCTCTGTCTGGTCTAGACGACTCTAAATCCGGATGATAACCGACTCCAAACATGTCTGCTTTTGCCACGATATCAATGATCCTTCCCCAGCCTTGGGTCTCTTGGTTCTTCACCACCTCCAGAGCTTGTTTATAAGAAGAAATGGACAACTTCTTCTCTTTCTCAGCAACAAGGGCCTTCTCTACCTGGACGGTTTCAGCTGCCAGACTGGGTGCTTTACATCTTTCATTGTCCATTTCTGCTTTCTTCATCCTCTGGGTCGGGTCCTTTATCAACATACACTCCTCTGTAGTGACAGTTGCACAAGTATTATCAGCAGCAGATAAGGCTCCATCCTGTAGCAGAAGTTTTGGAAACATAGCCTTTGGACCTTTTAGCTGACCCTCTTCAATCATTTCTACTCCTTTCTTGGCCTTCTTCACCATCTTGACTTTTGCTGGTCTCTGCCTGAGTGCGGGGTCGACATCCTCATTCATTATCTGGGCCAAGCTGATAGCCTTGGAGTCCACCAGATCTTGGACAATATGCTTAAAAGCTCTGCAACCTTCAATGCTGTGCCCGGGTGCCCCAGAGTGAAACTCGCACTTGGCACTCTCATCATAGTTGGCAGGCCTCCGCTGCTGTTCTATAGGAATCAAAATCCTCGGCCGAACTAAAGCAAGATCCATCAACCTTTGGAACAGATGGGCGTAAGTCACGGGTGGTTCCTCAAACTGACGATCCTCATTCTTCTTCTTCACCTGGCTCTTAGCTCCTGGTGTCTTCTGTTGAGGTGGCAGTTGTTGCTGTTGAACAGGTGATTTGCTGACAGGAGTGGATACGGTGGCAGCGTAAGGATGATAACGATCTTTGCTACGTTCTTTCTTTGCGGGCACACCGACTGGCTCAACCTTCTTCTTGAATGGACCACTGTCGGAGGGTTTCTCTGCTACAGTACCAGAAGGTTTGTTCACTTCGGAGGACGGAGCCTTCCCCTGGACTTTCTCCACTATCAGCCATTTCTCGATCCTTTCCAATCTTTCAGACATGGCCTTCTGTCCCAAGGCAAGCCCTTGCACAACACTGAACAACTCCCTCATCATCTCTTTCAATTCAAGGGTATCGGCGTTGAGAAGATCCATCAGCTTGGATTTGTTGACCCCCAGCAGGTTATCTGAACAGACGAGCTATGCGTACCGGTTGAATACTGAAACCTACAAAACAGCAAATGGGTTAATATGACTCACACATGCAATGTTTGTCCGTACCAGGAATATTCAGTCCTCTTTTTTTCTGGTTTCATCGAGACAGATAAAATTTCATCAACAACATTTTGACATCTGGATGTCTCTCAACCGGGGTTTTTAATTTAAAAATAATGGACCCTGAGTACGGACAGACATGAGTTGAATGCAGATGAATGCGAGATGATATGATGCAAATGCATGAATGCAGGCCTTTGTGCTACCAAGTCAACTGTAGACCCTCTGCTTTTCTGAACCAGTCAATTTGCGGGACCAAGTCACCATAAATCCAACTTGGGGAGTTCCGAAATAAACGGAACCGGAGATTACATCACTATCTTCACAGGAACAACCACTGAAACGGGTGACAAACGGATCCTCTGAACAAGTACTCTCAACTCAGCCCGGGGATCCGAAATAAACGGAACCCGCTGATAAACTATGGACAGAACTCTGGCGTCCCAGAAATAAATGCCCCATAATTCACAGTCACCATCAGTACCAAGAGTCACCAACAAAACACCAACCAATCAGCAACTGTACCTGTAATGATCAAACCCTCCCCACTCACGGGTGTTATCTAGGCCAGGGTAAAGTCGAAGAGAAACGCAGCATAAATAACCTTTCGCAGAATACCATCATATACACACCTGAAGTATGTAACGACAATATCCCATCAGGGTCTGAACTGCTCGTGATATCAATGTTCCGCTAAGTGGCGCCATACCACCCGCTTCCCATGAATCACTCTATTCCTAGGTTTCCTAGATTTCACTCATAGCCTGGGTATTGGGCCTTTTACCTCAAGTAACTCCCACCCCCAAACAGAGAAACACAGACAGCACAGCAGATGAATATGAATGAAATGCAAACATTAATGCAAATAATAAATGCAAGCAATAAATGCACATATATACAATGAATGCAATAAAAAAACAACACAAAGCAACCAAAACCCTAACCTAGAGAGCGCTAGGAGAGCCTCGCTTAGGGAAGATGGACCAGCATAGGTCAACTTCTCTATGTCCCCAGCAGAGTCGCCAGCTGTCGCATCGCGCGAAAACCGGCGGGAAAAGAAAGAACAACAGAGCCGCCACCGTGCGTTATTTATATCCCAAAAGAGGGAAAGGAAACGCTCAGAGTAAACCTGGGAAAGAACATGGTCTCGCGACCAAAGAGGATGGGTTCGGGAGTCGGTTATGCGAAGGGAAGGTATTAGCACCCCTACGCATCCGTAGTACTCTACGGGATCCACGCACAAAAGGAAGGAAAATTGGTTGCTAAAACACTGCTCACACTCACACACACTGGCTGAAAGAGACAAAAGAAACTGACTGAAACTGACTCGGCAGGATGTCGTATCCTGGGCCTACTTAGTCTATCAGGCATAGACATCAGAGTCGAAGTAGTTCGGACTGGGGAAACGACACATGCTCGCTAGGATATCGCATCCTATGCATACGTATCTTCTCGGACGAGAGAAGAATCAGAGCATTCGTAGCTCGGCTGACACGCACACAAACAAACACAGGCGAAGGCAAACGTGGAGCCCGAATGCCAATCACTGGATTTACATCGGCATCCGAACCAACAAACCCACACTGGAACCCAAATGCCACTCGATGGACTTACATCAGCTTCCAAGCACACAACAACACAACAGGTTGATAGGGAGTCGGGGACTCAGCCTATAACTGTCAAGCACACACTTAAACAGACAGACAACAAATGCTAAGGAGTCACAGACTCGAGCCTAGCAAAGGTCAGACAACACACACAAAAGAAAGAAAAGGCGCCCGGAGAGATCAGCTCAATCTCCTGCCTACATACTTCATCTGGTATGAAGATCAGGGCGATGTAGTTCCCCTACGCAGGGATAAAGGTTCTAGCCTAACCAGACAACAGAGGGAGACACAACTAGGGAGACTACGACTCGAGCCTAGATGTTATCATGCAAAGTCAACCCTAAGTTGAGGTTTCTAGCTAAATGGCACAAGGGCCAACCTATCCTAGACACGGCTTGCACAGGAAGCAAGCCAAACAAAAACCAAACTTGCACAGGAAGCAAGGGTCTCGATTGCAACAAGGGCAAGAGAAAGGGGAGGTCTCAATCGCAACGAGGGCGAGAGAAAGGAGAGATCTCAATCACACAGGGGTGAGAGAAAAGAGTTAGTGTTAGTGGTTAGTCAAACTCGACAAGACATCGCATCTCGTGCCTACGTATCTCATCTGAACATGAGAATCAGAGTTGCCGTAGTTCGGCCAAACAACTCTAAACATGGCTCACACAAGAAGCAAGCCACACAGACTTGACTTTGCACAAGGGCAAGTCAAGCACAAACTACCTTGCACAAGGGCAAGTCTAAGCTACGCCTAAAGAGACAAAGCAAACAGGCAAACACAATCACAAGAAGCACACTCTATATGCATACAAGAGGCTCAAGCAAAAGGTTAGGCACTAGGGCCAACTGGAATAGGGTAAAAGGTGCTCTTAACCTTGCCATTGAGGGGCTAAGGTGAAGCAGATGAAAGGATGAAGTGAGGATGAGACCTCACAGCTCTTATCCCTGGCCAGGGAGAGCTCAAGACAAGAATGTGTGGGTTCAGAAAGTGGGAACCCCTCTACACATTTAAGACTGACTCAACTGTGCGATTGCACAAGATCTTGGGTTCTTATCTGAAACGCATCAACACAGTGGTGTGGGCAAAGCAGATGACACACTGAATAGTGGGGGATAGATTGCATATCCCTACCTTCCACCAATTGCCTCTTCACTTAGGAGGTCTTTGACTCCATGCAAGGACAAAAGTAAACATCCACAAACATTGCCTCTTAAGGAGGACTTTGTAGCGGTGTATTCGTCGCTATATGATCTATCGATTAAATCATAAGCTATGAGATACATTGAAATTTCGAGTCGCCACCGCACTTTTATTTATCCAAAGGATTGGCTAAAAAGCGAACAAAAGCCTAAGAAGTTTTACACGTAGAAAACTAATAAAAAGATCAGAGATTCTGGGTAAGGGGTAAATTACGCAATGGGAAGGTGTTAGGCACCCACTACGTCCTAGGTACTCCTAGGGAGCCCTTTTCACACTTGTTATGCAAAAATTATTATTTATTATGACAAAAAGATTGTGCAAACATGATTGGGATGATGAGAAAAGAATATACGTTTTATTATTATTGGGTTATTGGGTTCGAACGGATGAACCCGTTGCCTACGTACCTTCCATCAAAGGTAAGGATCAGAACGCCGTAGTTCGGCTAAAAGATTTCCAAAAGTTGGTGGATTCAGTTTTAAACACAAGCCCTAGGTCTTACGTTATCCACGGGAGAAAACTCAACCTTATACAAACAACAACGTCCACCATGTGAGAACAGCTTCAACTTGCCAGGGAGGGGTTAACCCTATAATAGGCAAGGAAGACTTACAATTCAATCACTAAAGACAGAAGGTGAGATTAACATCAACCACTAAGATAAATCAAACCTATAGCTCATGTATGAAAGCATTAATAATGGACAAAGCCAAAACAAGTGAATGAGTGAAGTTACTGATTACGATTATGAAAATGGAGTCAAAGTATGATTAAGATCAATTCAAATAAGTATTATGAAAATGGAGTTTGAAAAAAAAGTCAAGGACTTGAGTCCAGGTTTTTAGTTAGAAAACATGAAGATGTTTGCACAACACTTATGTCAAGTTTAAAAGGTATAGTGTGAAAAGGTCTAGGACATAATGAATGATGAATGGATGGAGATGGAAAGTAAAACTTCTTAGAAGGTTCACTTCTTGAAATCATATAGCAGATGATTCAAGTGTGTCCTTTGGAATAGCGATTAACAAACAAGCGAAGCAAGCAAAAACGGATATCGGATGCCAATCAATGGTCTTATACCAATCTCCTAAAACAAAACGGGATATCAGATGCCACTCAATGGACTTACACTAATCTCCACAGGCAAAGAAATAAAAGCGGATACCGGATACCAATAAATGGATTGACACCAGTCTCCTAAAAAACAGAACAGGATATCAGATGCCACTCAATGGACTTACACTAATCTCCTCAAAAGAAAACAAAGATGAAATGTGGAAGTCAACTGCCAATCTATCTGGACTTAGGTTAACTCCACAGTATGCTCACAGGAAATCCAATGCCACATCACTGGGACTTATAATAGATCCTCACATACAAGAACAAAAGCAACAGTATGATCACAGGTATGCAAATGCCAACTTACAGGGACTTATAATTGCAACCTCTCATACAAACAGATGAAACAAACTATGATCACAGGAAAGCAGATGCCAACTTACAGGGACTTATAACTGCAACCTCACATACAAATCAAACAGATCAAATTATGATCACAGGATAACAGATGCCAACTTACAGGGACTTATAACTGTATCCTCACATACAACCAGATGCATTAAGCAAAGATAAGATGAGTGGCCAAGATGATGGTCTTACAACTCACTTCCATATCATAGGAGCAAATGCCAAAGTGATGGACTTACAATTGTCCTCAATGGGCAAACAACGATGATAAAAGTCTCACAGACAGATGATATGATCATGCATTAATGGCAATTGATGATGATAGATGCATAGCATACAAACAAACAAGTGCATATGAAGCAATCAATCAATCAATGAATGTCAAACAGCACACTCTATAGCCAAACAATGGGGGCTCATACAAGAGGGTTTGACTTTGAAAGTCCACTGTAATAGGTAAGTGTCGCTCTTAACCTGGCCATTGAGGGACTCAGGTGAAGCAGATGAATAGGAGATGAGGGGTGTGCCTCATTGCTTCTATCTCAAATCAGAGAGAGCATCAAAGAAAGTGTGGGAGTTCAGAAGGTAGGAACTCTCCCCACATTATTGACTCGATTAGATCTTGGGTATTTATCTCAATGCTCAACCATGTAATGGGAGCAAAGAGAGGACACACTGAATAGTGGGGGATAGATTGCTTATCCCTACCTTCCACCGATTGCCTTACTTGAAGGACTTTTCCTGCTTGGGACAAATATAAACAAACACAGGCATTGCCTCTTAAGGAGGACTTCAGACAGTTTGCCCGGTCAAATAACAGACCGGGTCTCCAGACTACATGAAGAAGAAGTAATTATACCTCAAAGCAAATGCTAAAAAGCAAAGCAAGCAAGCAAGTTCAAAGAACTTAGGCAACTAAAGCACCTGCAAAAGTCAAACTCATTAGCAAACAAGTCAACAGTCAAAATCAAAAGGAAATAACCCAATAGTCACACAGTGGGACCAATTGTGCAAGGCACAAAGACTCAAGCATATGAGTCACCTACAAAACAAATGTTAGCACAATATAAACAATTCAAATCAAGCACATTAGAATGATCTTCAAGGCATTGGTGCTTAACCTGAAACAGATGAACTCAACATAAGCTCAGAAGACCACTAGGACTAGCCTAGGGTCAAAGATGAAAGAAAAAGTTAAGGCAGCAAGGAAAAGTCAACCCAAACCAAGTCTAAACATTCAAGAAGCGTTTCTCAATTGGATTCATAATTATATCATGCATCATGGTCATTTCATACACAAATGAATGCAAAGCATGGCAAGAGAAGCATACAAAAGTCAACAGTAAAGACTTCATTCAAAAGTCAACTCAAGCAATCTCAAAAAATTATGAAATAAATCACACTCAATCCTAACATCTAACATGGTGTACATGCAAAATTTCATGGCATTTGGATGAGAGGAAGGCAGTCAATGAAATTCATGAAGTCAAATCAAATTCAAGTAAGCATGGTGAAAGTCAACAAGCATAGGTCAACTTCAAAAAATCATATCAATTTGAAAACAGAAGAGAAATGAATGAGATTAACACCAATGCAAAGCTTGAGATGTCTAGTTATCACATATGAAATTTCATGGACATACAATAAGATTTGAGAATTTCATAAAAGATTTGGCAATGCATAGCACAAAAAAACAACAAATGACCAAGTATGGAAGAAAATTCTCAGTTAAATGGAAAACAGCATGATTAATTCCAAGAAAATTCATACACAAACTAGACATGTGATGGATGATTCATGCAAAATTTCAAGTGATTTGGATGTAGGGAAGTGTGTGAACAAAATTAGAGAAAATGCATGATCATGGTATAGCACCAAATTCAACACATAACTTCAAAAAATCATAACTCCCAATCCACAAATGATAAATGCACAAACTTTATATGGAAATGAAGATCAATGTGTCTAGTTTCACCACAAAAAATTTCAAGCTCATTGGATACAATATGAGAATTTCACAATAAGAATGGCACAATGTATCATTTTGGCATACATGTTGGAAGATCAATTATCATTTAAAATCCAGAACATGAAAAATTAATTAAAATTCACCATAAAATACTAGACACATTCATGAGTTAAATGCAAAAAATCTCACAATTTTTGGAATTAAATGAGCAAAAAAGAATTGTTGAATTTTGATGAATAATTGAACAAAGTATGAAACACATAGCATGATTAATGATCAAACACAAGTCAACGGATGGCATTCTGGTAATTCTGCAGCCACTTATTGAAGTGCTGCGTTTTGGGCAAGGCAAATGAAATGTTTTCATTGGCTGTTGCCCAATGAAACAGTAAATTGCCCAATGAGCTTCAAAGCTCTGAGTTTCTAAAACCCTAAGGGTTTCTAACACAGCAAGGCATCTTATGTAATCCACAAACATGATTTCAACCAAGCATCAAGCAAAACATGACTCAACTAAACCACACAACAGCATAGCAAGAATTTCAACATGCAGTCTCAACCGAAACAAACAACAGCAACAACATGGCATTGTGGGAAAAATTCTGGGCAGAGTTTATGGTTTGGCAAGGACAGCAGCATGCGTATTCATCAGCAACAATAATCATGCAATCAACATGCAAACATAACCAATCAAAATCAACCCAAAGCATGTGGAATTTCTGTTTTAGCTGGAAAATAGCAAAGTTCAACAGCATAGCAGCATGGTTCAGCAATAGCAGCATCAATTCCATTGTTTATGGTTCATCAACATCAAACAAGTTTTAAACACGAACACCTAATGTCATGGCCTTGGTACAGCAGGTTCATGTAACACACAAGCAGCAGTCAATCAGCTTTTGAATTTTATGGGAGGTTTCATGCAATACTAGGTTTCACATACAGCATACAATCCCAACAAGATCATGAGCAAATTCTGGACAAGGAAGTTTTGCAAGACAGCAGTATGATATCATCATCCTAATCATGGTTTATTAACAGCATGGCCAAGGCATTTTCATTCAAACATCTACACAGAACTCGACCAGCATACAACAGCATTGCATTACCAACCAACACAGCATAAGCATACTTCATGAGATTTTCTTGACAAAGTAATTGGTTCAGCAGCACTCATCATATTCAGCCACATCAAACAAAATGATTCAACCAAAACACACAACATAAACATGAAAACCTAGGCATATTAAGATAGCAAAATAGCAGCAGGGTTTATTAGCATGGTATAGCATCATGGTTTATGGTATCATATTCTCATATCAAGCAATTAACATCATGGTATTATCAACATCATTTCATGTTTATGGTTCATCAACATGCCAAATTTCGAGCAAAATACACAATGGTAATGATCACATAGCAAGCAGTCAAAAGCATTAACAATCAATCATGGCAAGGAAGTACTGTCATCATGCAGTAACATCAATCAACAACAAAACAAAACACGATCATAGGAAACTCTGGGCAGTTCATCATAACAGCATCATGCAGCTTTTAAACAACAGCACCAAAAAAATTCTAAACAAAATTCAAGGACAAGCTGGGTAGAGTTAGGTTTCGAAACAGCATGGGATTTCATCATCAGTCAACAATATGGATATCACTTGGCAACAAACATTCATGATACTCATATAGCAAACAGCAAAATAACATGATCATGGGAGAAATCTGGTGCAGGGTAGGTTTCACACCTCAGGGCATTTTATGTAATCCACCAACATAATTTCAACCAAGCATCAAACAATCATTATGGCAAACAAATTTCAAACAAAATCATGCAGACCAACTTCCTAGGCGTGCTCATTATAACAGCAGCAGGGTATGAAATTCATGTTCATCAAAATCATCATCAATTTGCAGCAAGGCTAACAGCATAACAGTGACGACATGTTCAAACAAATGCAAACAATAGTAGGCAACATGTCTCATATGGATTTCCTGGGATGTTCATGGGGTTTCAAACAACAGTATAATTCATTCATCATCATAAAACCAGTCATTGAACAAACAAATACAACAGGAGCAACAATGATCAAGCATGTGCATAAATTTGGGTTCTCATGCAATAAACCTTAGGGTTAACCAACAGCAACATGAGCTTCAACATACAAGCAACAGTTATGCGCAAACAAATATATCCAACAGCAATAATCCAACAAGCCATGCAACAACTATCACCATTTAACATCAACCAACACAAACAACATTTAACCCTGTGGAAATCTGGACAGAATTAGAGTTTTAATGCAACAGTATTCATCATTTTCATGTAAGCAGAAAAATCAAAATGCTCAGAACTCAAAATTAATTGCACCAATAGCATCATCAAACAACAAACAACAAGAATATAGCAATGGTTTTTCTCGAATCAACCAAATGTGAGCAAATCGATTGGAAACAACCTCAAGCATGCAAAATGAAAACCATGTTTCTCTCAGCATAATCAACCATTTCAAACCATTTAAAGTTCATGATAATCAGCACAACTCAAACTAGCTAAAGCATATCATGGCATGGAGAGAGAAGGTACTCGAAAACTTACTTGTTTTTGAAGCAAGTTGTGAAATAGTGATGCTTTTGATGATATGAGTGCAAACAGCTGGCTCTTATGCTTGGTAATGAAAGGTGATGAAGCTTGCTCAGCTCAAACTTGCTTGGACCTCCTCAAATCTCAAGTTGCCATTGGAGATGCTTTGAAGATGCAGAGCTTGAAAGCGGGTTACAGTTGAGAAATGATGTGCAAAAACAATCCCAAATGATGTTTAGATGATGGAGGAATCAAGGTTATTCGAGGGTTTCAAGGGTTTGGCAGAAAAGTTCACTTGAGCCAAAATGCAAATGAGAGAATATGTGTTTTTTCTGTTGGTGGCTGCTAAAAAACTAGGGTTGGAATCAGAAAATGAAAGCTTAAATACCATCTGTTTAGCATCACTTAATCCAATGGTAAGTTGTTTTGTGTGTAATGATGCATTTGCAAATTGCTAAGTGTGAGCAAATGGAAGTGGAGGTGTGTTTGTCTGCACAATTTGGGCCTGCTACAGCTGCCAAGGACCTTGCCAAATGCTGTTTTGTGTGTGCTGCAGACCTGCTGTACTTGATTTGTTCAAATGAAGCCAATTGCCAATTTGTCCATTTTGCATTTTAATTCAAAATGATGGGAAAATGGTGGTATGATGATGGTTTTGGGATTGGAACAAGTCACAAATGTGATATGGAACATTTCCCAATTGACCAAATCAAGAAAAAGTCAAAAACTCAAAAAGTCAAAGTTTGGTCAAACTTTGAATTTAAATGCAAAAGGTCCAAAAATGCCATTTTGATTGGCAAGGTTTTAGGTCATGAAATTTATATTTTTGGAAAGGGGATGAAAATGTGGTGTGTAGGAAAAAAACCCACCAAATTTGGCCTTATGGTTTGGGAGATATGGCCCTTTGAAGTTCACAAATTGGTGAAAATGATTTGATCATATCTTGACAACCACACATGGGATTTTGATGTTCTTGGACTTTTTGAAAATGGGAAGACAAGATCTTCAACTTTCATGTTGGGCAAAAATTCATTTGGAGCTTGTATCATGATGTAAGTTTAAGATCAAGAAGTTTCCATTTTTGGCAGTTGAAATTACAGGTCCACTTGCTATTTCTGGAAAATTTCTGATTTGACTTGATTTTCTTCCATGATGAGGTTTGACATGACATATGAGGCTTGTATAAGCATGAATGAACTCCTTCAAATCAATTCCATCCATCAAATCTCTGATTAAATCAACTGTTGACCAAGTTTGACTGTCTGTTGACTTTTCTAGGGTTTGGACTGATTGAACTTCTTCTGATGATTTCCAAACCCTAATTCCTTGAGGACTTGACTTCAAATGATGTCTCAAGATGTATGAACCTTTGATTAATAATCATGATGCCCAAATTCTGCAAGAATGGCCATCATCCATTGCTTTGACTGATCAATGACTGACTTTGACCTAATTGCTGATGATTGCTTCCACTGCAAGCAACAAGGTTAGACTGACAATATTTTTGTACTTTTTTTGAATGATAAACATATGAAAGCAAAGATATACAAATGCAAAGTATGCTTGGTGATCAAGAAATCAAACCACAAGGCAATCTATCCACTAAGAGGAAAGCAAAGGCATGCAATGATCCTTGAGGTTATGATATGAATGATATGGGCCATGAGGGATCTTAGGGCCCAAAATTGGGGTCTTACAGATGCCCCTATTTAAGGTCATTCTAGCCGGAGAAGTGAAGTTTAGAAATCTTCATCTCGACGCGGTAGAATGGACTTAAATAACAGTAATGAGACAAATTTTGGTCCCTAAGAGACCTCATGATGCAGATGTATGCGTGCAAAAGACACAAATTCTGTGGGGAATATGATTCACACAGAAGAAAAGACGATCCATCGGAGTAGTACACTCACCAGGAACAGAGACTCTAACAAGACTCTATGGGGATAATAAGAAAAAGAAATGTGTACAATACACGACTCCAAACTGGGGAAGATAAAACTGATATAACGTGAACAAAACACGACTCTGATTAGAAGAAAACAGAAAACAGACTGGAGAACTCACTGGGGAGTGAAGGACTCACACTGGGAAGAGAATTCCAAAGGAAAATAAATCCATTGGAGAGACACAAGCTGACTCCTGAGGAGAAGCAACACAAAGTTCCACTGGGGAAGTGACAAAGCAAAAAGGAGATGTTACCAAGCATACGGGTAACAAACTCAGGAAAATCTGACTCCACAGGGGGACCGAGGTCATAATAGGGAGCAGAAAGGAGGGAACACCAAGGATACCGGTTACTGGGTATATAAAAGGTGACCGACCAAAGCGTGAATTGGATTTCACTTCCAAAACACTCATCATCCTGAAGAAAGCTAGAACAGCAAACTTGGTTAGGATGGACATTCAATTCCACAAGGAAAATGAATCTTACTCTGAGGGGAAAACAATCAAAAGATTGACTCAAGAGTGAACGAGATATAATATCCATTACCGTCAGAACGTGGATAGAATACTCAGATGAGACATATTATTCATTACCGGCAGACCGTGAATAATATACTCGAAAGGAAGATTATCCTGAACCGGTTACTGGGTTGTTTATAGGATAAAATCCGAAGACGTGAATTGGTTTTCACTTCCAAAACACTCATCATCCGAAAGGAGGGCTTGAAAAAGCAAAACAACTTACAGGATGGACATTCGAATCCACAACGGGAAAACGAATCTTACTCAAATGGGGACACAAACCCAAAGAGTGCATGAGATATAATATCCATTACCGGCAGACCGTGGATAAGATACTCGCATGAGATATATTATCTATTACCGTCAGAACGTAGATAATAAACTCGCATGGTAAGAAACACCAGAGATACCGGTTACTGGGTATATAATAGGTGATCTACCGAAAACGTGAATTGGTTTTCACTTCCAAAACACTCATCATCCAAAACACAAACTGGTTAAAGGATGGCTATTCGATTCTACAAAGAATACGAATCTTGCTCAGTTGGGGAAAATCAACAAAGGATTCCAACTAAAGAGCGCATGAGAAATATTATTCATTACCGGCAGACCGTGAATAATACACTCGAAAGGAAAAGACACCAGAGATACCGGTTACTGGGTATATAATAGGTGACTAACCAAAAAGAGAGACAATCGATACCAAGCATACGGGTAAACGAAAGACAACTCAAAGGATAAATTGCAAGCATCCGGCAATTATCCAACAACAAGAATATTCGACTCCGCAAAGGGAAATAACGAATCTTACTCGACTGGGGAAACACAAAAGGCTTCGACT
Organism: Lathyrus oleraceus; assembly: GCF_024323335.1. Classification (NCBI taxonomy): domain Eukaryota; kingdom Viridiplantae; phylum Streptophyta; class Magnoliopsida; order Fabales; family Fabaceae; genus Lathyrus; species Lathyrus oleraceus. Next base: position 48,893,953 of record NC_066584.1, on the reverse strand, counting down.
GAAGAGTGCATGAGATATATTATTCATTACCGGCAGACCGTGAATAATATACTCGCATGGAAGATTATCCACAACCGGTTACTGGGTTAACAAAGGATAAATCAACCGAACAGAAAGGCATCGGGATACCAAACTAGGTATATAATGATAACCAATCGAAAGGAGCAACAGACATTACCAACAAAAGGGTAAATGAAAGGCGAACTGCTGAGGATAAATTGCAAGCATCCGGCAATTATCGACAGAAGACTAGCTGGGGATGCACTGGTAAACAACCAATGATCCGGGGAACAAATCACTAGCATACGGTGAAAAGACCCACTAGGGATAAAATTGCTAGCATACGGCAATTATCCACAAAAGACTTGCTGAGGATATAAGTGCTGATCCGAGCAACTTATACAAGCAAAGGAAAATCATCATCAAGTATTGAATGAAGATAACCACAAAAATTAGGGTTTACATCTACCGAATACGGGGTAGAAGACCAACAACTCCGCGTGGGGATAGAACAAATCACAAATCCGCACGGGAAACCAAAATAGGTTTATAACAAACCACAAACTGCTGAAGAGCAGGAAAATAGGATTTACGACTACCGAGTATACGGGTAGAAAACCAAAATCTCTGGCTGGAGAATAAAAGGTGTATAACCACAAATTCTGTTAAGAAAGCCAGGAAAAGTAGGACTTACAACTACGGTTTGTAGGCAGAGGCCCAAAAAACATTCCGCTGGGGAACAACCCACTGGGAAGCACAAGATATCTTGACAAATAGCCAATTCGGGAATAATCCGAAAAGACAGACTGAATAAAGACACGTCCTAATGAGGATATAACTCAAATAGGAAAATCCATCCCAATATATGTGTTGGGAGGAAACGGAAGAAACCGTCATCCACGAGGATATATCTCAGTGGGGAACTGCAGAAGGAAAGACAACATTTTCTGCTTATGGGGTTGACTCTATATGGAGAGATTTTAAAACACCCGACATCTGCTTGGGGAGATCTGTAAAGAGATCTATATCACCATAGCAGGAGACACGACAAACAAAAGATATATGGCAAGAAATGCAACATGAATATCTGAATGTTTATGAATATGCATGAATATGCGTGATTTATGTTTGATGAATGCTGACAAAACAGACAATTCTAACACAAACAGGTCCAGGAACAAAACGTCCGGTATCATACTTCCAGGGGAAAAACCAGCTGGAGAGCCAATCTGCGGAGATCTATATGCTGTAAAGCAAAGATCTGCAGGTACTGCTGAAGAAGCAGAGAATCGGAGATATCATGAAACAACCCAATCAGGGTACAGAAAGTCACAACGGGCAAAACAGCCACCAAGACGAATCTGTAGGGGAACAAGAGAAATCCCAAAGTATCCGCAGGGGATCCCAGTGTCAACTGAGAAACAAAGGGGTGCATAAGCACGAACTGCTGTAGAAGCAAATCCACATATCTCCACTGGGGGAAAACCCACTGAGGGAGAATGATATCATCCAAATAGAATCTAACTGCATAAGCAACTCTACTGGGGAAAACTGTCGGCTACTCTCTTGGGAATAAACCATTGAGGGAGGACAGATCAAACAAGTATATTCTGCAATAAACCACTCCACTTGGGGAGAACACACAGCAAATTGATCACAACAAGTAGATTCTGCAATACAAGCCACTCTACTGAGGATCACAAACAGTCAGGGAATCAAATCTGTTCACTGGAGGCAAAAACCATCATCCGACCATACTTGGGGATTGAAGGAGTATTCAACAGGCGAAACTGCCACAACAAACATTCCGCAGACTAAGCTGAGGAAAAGATGGTTGCAATACTGGGATGTCAGCCCAAACAACCACTGAATAGGAAAATAAATCCTGCTCTGCTGAAGAGAATAACTCTGATGGAGAGATAGCAACAATTCCACAGACGACTTCGCCGGGGAAAGGGTAAAGTACCGGGTATCAAAACCACTGACTTACCAAGTCTTCAAAAAGACAACAATCATGCTGAGGAAACAGACAAATCCTGCGGGCACACTGCATGGGGAAAAGCGGTAACAACTCCACTTGCAACCCTGGTGGGGATATTAATGACAGCTCTACTCGCGACTCCGAGGGGAGTATCAATCAATCAGTTGTACTCATGACTGTGCTGAGGAGACAAATAAAGTCTGGGGCATACGACCCTCTAGAGAAAGTGACGGGGCACCAAGGTGACAAACCATCAACCGCCGAAACTTCTCAAGAAAACACCCATGCCAGGGGAAAACTGCTGCTGGAGAACGAAGTCTTCAACAACCCTCTGCTTGCGACTGTACTGGGGAACAGCCCCAACAACAACTTTGTTTGAGGAACAGCCTCAACAAAGATCTGAAGAAAGAAGATACCACCAAACCAGGAATATGAACAAATGTCTTACCTGTTGGGAATCATGCCACCCTCGGGAGAGCACTGAGATATTCTTGAGTATCCTTTCAATCTTGTGAATGTTCACTTTGTTTAAAACAAAAATTTTGAAAAATTTGATTTGTTTAAAACAATGACATTTTATCAATTTAAAACATGCAAAACATTTGTTGAATTGAAACAAATAAGAGTGCAAATAATTGGATAAAAAGCTCAAATTGATTTGATAGAATGGTAGTCTGCAAATGGCAAGACTCCATAGATCTGTACAAATTTGAAATCAGTGATATATATTGGAAGAGGGCTACATTGAACATAATGATCCTTTCTCTACCAATTTGAATCTCGATGTATCCGAAGCTTCAGTTGACGACGAATCGAGAATCTTCTGACGAAATGACGACTGATGAACCAGAAAGTCTTGTCAGGATGCAGTTACTTGCCAAATCCCTAATTTTTGCCTAGATTGCCCCAGAGTGAGGTACTCAATCTAGCGGGATGCAAATATATCTCTTTTTTCAAGTCTCTAATTTTTGCCTGGATTACCCTTGCGGGTTCTCCACCGAGACGCTCATTTTTGCCTAAGCCGCCCTTTCGGGTTTTCAACTTAGCGAGCTATTCTGTTTTTTCATTTGTTTTTCATTCTTTTTCATTTGCATATACTTTTTTTTAGGCAAAGTATCTCTTAACTGCATCTGAATTCACAGGACGAGTGAAATCCTCCCCATCCATTGTTGTAAGCATCAAAGCTCCGCCTGAAAAGGCTCTCTTAACAACATATGGACCCTCGTAGTTTGGAGTCCACTTGCCCCTGGAATCGGGCGCGAAAGACAAAACTTTCTTGAGCACAAGGTCACCTTCTCGGAACACACGAGGCTTGACCTTCTTGTCGAATGCTTTCTTCATTCTCTGCTGATATAACTGACCATGGCACATGGCAGTTAATCTCTTCTCTTCAATCAAATTCAACTGGTCATAACGACTCTGAATCCATTCAGCATCAGTCAACTTGGCTTCCATCAAGACTCGCATTGATGGGATCTCCACCTCTACTGGGAGAACGGCTTCCATGCCATAAACAAGAGAGAAAGGGGTTGCCCCTGTTGAAGTGCGTACAGACGTACGATATCCATGCAAAGCAAATGGCAGCATCTCATGCCAATCTTTGTACGTGACAGTCATCTTCTGGATAATCTCTTGATATTCTTGTTAGCAGCTTCAACAGCCCCATTCATCTTAGGTCTGTAAGGAGAGGAATTATGGTGTGCAATCTTGAATTCAGCGCACAACTCATCCATCATCTTGTTGTTCAGATTGGATCCATTATCAGTAATGATCCTCTCTGGCACACCATAACGGCAAATCAGCTGGTTCTTGATAAACTTCACAACCACCTGTCTGGTTACATTCGCGTACGAAGCGGCTTCAACCCATTTGGTGAAGTAATCAATTGCTACGAGAATAAACCGATGTCCGTTGGACGCTTTCGGCTCAATCATACCGATCATGTCGATTCCCCACATAGAGAAAGGCCATGGTGATGAAATCACATTCAGGAGTGTCGGAGGAATATGAATCTTATCCGCATAAATTTGACACTTGTGACATTTCTTCACATACTTGCAACAGTCAGACTCCATTGTCAGCCAATAGTAGCCTGCTCTCAACATCTTCTTAGCCATGGCATGTCCATTGGAATGAGTACCAAATGAACCCTCATGGACCTCAGTCATCAATAGGTTTGCTTCGTGTCTATCCACGCATCTGAGCAAAACCATATCAAATTTCTCTTGTACAGCACTTCACCACTGAGGTAGAAACTGCCTGACAACCTTCTCAAAGTTTTCCTATCTTTCACAGATGCCCCAGGCGGGTAGACCTGGTTCTGGAGGAAATTCTTGATATCAAAATACCAAGGCTTGTCATCTTTCACGTCTTCAATTGCAAATATGTGAGCGGGTCTGTCCAAGCGCATCACAGTAATATTGGGAACATCATTCCACCATCTGACAACAATCATGGAAGCAAGCGTTGCAAGGGCATCTGCCATCCGATTATCCTCTCGAGGAATATGATAAAATTCAACTTCTGTGAAGAAAGTTGAAATTCTCCTTGCATAATCTCTGTATGGGATGAGACCTGGTTGATTTGTCTCCCATTCACCTTTGATCTGATTGACAACCAAAGCTGAATCACCATAGACATCAAGATATTTGATTCTCAAGTCAATGCATTCTTCAAGTCCCATAATACAGGCTTCATACTCCGCCATATTATTCGTGCATTTGAAGGTTAGCCTTGCTGTAAATGGAATGTGCGAACCCTGGGGATTAACAATTACTGCCCCAATTCCATTTCCATATTGATTAACAGCGCCATCAAACACCATCGTCCATCTGGAACCAGGTTCTGGACCTTCATCAAGTGTAGGCTCATCGCAATCTTTCATCTTCAAATACAGAATTTCCTCGTCAGGGAAGTCATACTGAACAGACTGATGATCTTCAATTGGCTGGTGCGCTAGATGGTCAGCCAAGATACTACCTTTGATAGCTTTCTGAGCTCGATACTCAATATCATACTCAGACAACAGCATCTGCCAACGGGCAATCCTCCCAGTTAAAGCAGGCTTCTCGAAGATATACTTAATTGGATCCATTCTGGATATCAACCAAGTTGTATGATTAATCATGTACTGGCGCAAACGCTTAGCTGCCCAAGCTAAAGCACAGCACGTCTTCTCAAGCATAGAGTACCGAGACTCACAATCAGTAAACTTCTTACTGAGGTAGTAGATAGCAAACTCCTTCTTCCCTGATTCATCTTGTTGACCGAGTACACAACCCATCGAGTCTTCAAGAACTGTTAAGTACATAATCAGAGGTCTTCCTTCCACAGGCGGAGACAAAATCGGAGGTTCGGACAGATAATCTTTGATACTGTCGAAAGCTTTCTGGCAATCCTCGGTCCAATCATGAGACTGATCTTTCCGGAGGAGCTTGAATATCGGCGCACATGTGGCAGTCATGTGGGATATAAATCTGGAAATGTAGTTCAAGCGGCCAAGAAAACCTCGGACTTGCTTCTCAGTTTTGGGTGCGGGCATCTCTTGTATTGCTTTGACCTTTGCAGGATCAACCTCAATACCTCTTTCACTTACCACAAAACCCAACAACTTTCCGGAACGGACTCCAAAAGTACATTTGTTCGGATTCAGACGAAGCTGGAATTTCCTCAAACGCTGAAAAAGCTTCAACAAATGCTCAATATGCTCAACTTCCGTTCGGGACTTAGCAATCATATCATCAACATAGACTTCTATCTCCTTGTGCATCATATCATGAAACAAGGTAGTCATAGCTCGTTGATACGTGGCTCCGGCGTTCTTCAAACCGAAGGGCATCACTCGATAACAGAATGTTCCCCAAGGTGTGATGAATGTTGTCTTCTCCATATCCTCTGGTGCCATCTTGATTTGATTATATCCGGAAAATCCGTCCATAAAGGAAAAGACTTTGAATTTAGCTGTATTGTCTACCAACATGTCAATGTGTGGTAGAGGAAAATCATCTTTTGGGCTAGCTTTATTCAAATCTCTGTAATCAACGCACATACGGACTTTTCCGTCCTTCTTAGGAACAGGCACAATATTGGCCACCCATAGAGGATATGTCGAAGTCACCAGAAACCCCGCATCAATTTGCTTCTGAACTTCCTCTTTGATCTTCACTGCCATATCTGGATGAGTTCTTCTGAGCTTCTGCTTCACAGGCACGCACTCAGGCTTCAAAGGCAGGAAATGTTGCACAATATCTGTATCTAAACCCGGCATGTCTTCATAGGACCAAGCAAAGATATCTGAATATTCTCGTAGCAAGCTGATCAAATCTTCCTTAACAGACTCTTCAAGAAGTGCCCCAATCTTCACCAGGCGCTCACAATCTTCAGATCCCAAGTTGACTGTTTCCAAGTCTTCGAGATGCGGCTGAATGATCTTCTCTTCGTGCTCAAGGAGACGGGTGATCTCATCAGGAATCTCTTCAACGTCATCTTCTTCTGCCTCAAATACAGGGAATTCAAAGTTGGGAGATGGCGTTGGATCATTATGTTCAATGGGTTTTAGGATCAACCTGCATAATGATTTTGGTTAAGAAAAAAACTTCAGAATTTAAACAAGCAAATCATTATGCAGATGAAAAATGTTGCTTTCTAAGCTTTTATTTTTGTTTTTATGGTTTTTTGTGATCACTGATTTCATAAAGAAAAGCAAAAAGTGAAAACAAAGGAAAAACAAATGTTTTGACAATGCAAAAATTGAATGAAAATATCATTGTATATATGCTTTGCCAACAATGTCATCACTTCTCCTTTTGGCATGGGAGAAGGGTTTTAAACAAAATGAACAATTACTCTGATCTATGGATAACTGTAGGAACATCCACAGCGACCCAATTGTGGCAGACACCACCAGGAATAACAAAATTGTTCAAATCTTCTGCATCTTCTCTTCAATGATAGCAGCAGCTTCCTCTTCTGCAGGTTGATCAGCATGGATGAATCCTCCACTGGTGAACAGACCTTGCTCATTGCATGCCCCAGAACCAAGCCAATGCCAGCCCGGGATCGGTTATCTTCAAGTTCAAGCACTTTCCCTAATCCAGCGACTGCACCACATTCAATGGCCAGCTTCGCATCACGGTAGGAAGTGAATGAAGGAGACTTCTTCTCGATTGGTTTATCAATAGATAAAGCTTGAAACTGAGTTCCAACTTCATCCTCTGCATCAATGTACGAGAAAGAAGATAAATTACTGACCAGGAGAGCCTTTTCTCCCCCTACTACAACCAATTTCTTGTTTTTCACAAACTTCAGCTTTTGGTGTAGGGTGGATGTCACGGCGCCAGCCTCGTGAATCCATGGTCTGCCCAAGAGACAGCTGTATGATGGGTGAATATCCATTACTTGAAAAGTGATCTGGAAATCACTTGGTCCAATCTTGATTGGGAGATCAACTTCCCCAATCACGGTCTTGCGCGACCCATCAAAAGCTTTAACAACAACCCCACTCTGCCTCATAGGAGGACCTTGATATGACAATCGAGAGAGTGTGGATTTTGGCAATACATTCAAGGACGATCCAGTGTCCACCAACACATTGGACATTGCATCAGATTTGCAATTCATTGATATGTGTAAAGCCATGTTGTGGTCTCTTCCCTCCTCAGGGAGATCAGCGTCACAAAAGCTCAGAGTGTTGCAAGCGGTAATGTTTGCAACAATGCTATCAAATTGTTCCAAGGTGACGTCGTGATCGACATATGCCAGGTCCAAGACTTTCTGCAGAGACTCCCTATGAGGCTCTGAATTCAGCAATAGAGAAAGAATGGAAATCTTGGAAGGCGTGTGTAGAAGCTGGTCTACAATATTGTACTCACTCTTTCTGATGAGCCTCAGCATCTCATCAGATTCTTCATCAACAATGCCACTCGGGCCAACTGAAGAAACAGGAGTCTTTTGTACGGAGGAGGAGGCTGGGCGACAGCAAGTGCCGGATTCTGAACATTCACAGCAGTCCCCACAGGACGCTCAACAGATTCAGAAGCAACAGCCTTAGCAGGCGCAGAAAAGACACGACCACTGCGGGTCAATCCACTAACATCAGCGATAGTGGTCACGGAGGTAGACGGCAAAGGTACCTCGACCCCATCCTGGACAGCAACAGGATTGTACCGGAAAGGTACAGCTTTATCAGATGAATACGGCACAGGGCCGGCTGGTTTAATAATCAAAGCAGGTGAAGCTTTAGGCTTGTTGCTATTGTACCGAATAACAACGGGCTCTGGAAGCTTGAACACCGGGGAGATAACACTCACTTCGGGCTCAACAACATCAACATTGCGATTCTGGAGAATCTCAATGGTACCTTCATTCAACAGCATTTGTAATTCCTTGCGAACTTGGTCACAGCCCAAGCGGTTAACAGAACAGACACGGCACTGGTCATGGTTATGCTCCAAATAACTGTGCTGACACAGCATTCTATGTAATCCAACCAATGACTGCCGGATATGACTGACATATTTCACTTTGTACTTCCCAAGGTCCTCCTGGATCATATTCACAGATTTCCCATGCGAAGGCAATGGGTTCCTGGTGACATTCGGGTTGGAGTCTTCAAAACTCAGAATTCCGCTTCTCATAAGGTCTTGAACCTTATTCTTCAGCGGGAAACAGTTCTCAACGTTGTGGCCCGGAGCACCGGAATGGTAGACACAATGCTGGTCTGGTTTGTACCACCATTGCGGGTTGGCAGGAATAGCAGGAGGATCCCTGGGAGAAACCAACTTCCTCTCCAACAAGGAGGGATAAAGCTCTGTATATGTCATCGGAATCGGGTCGAAGCTGACCTTCTTCCTATCATAGTTCACATTAGCTGATTGGTTGTACTTCCACGAGGCTGGTAAGCCTGTTGTTGTGGACGCTGCTGTTGCTGTTGATATTGCGGTTGTGGATATTGCTGCTGATGCTGATACTGTTGAGCATTATCCTTGAATACAGGTGCCACATGAGCCACCTGATGCTGATGTCCGGCACGATGTGCAGGCTTCCTCTGAACAGAGGGTCTTCGATGCTTGGGCTGAGACTGCACAGCATGAGCTTCGCCTTCTTTCCTCTTAAACGCTCCATATCGCTTAGAGGAAGAACCATCATCTTTTGCTAACCGTCCTTCTCGGACGCCTTCTTCAAGACGCATCCCCATGTTCACCATCTCGGTGAAATCAGAGGGAGCGCTGGCCACCATTCTCTCATAATAAAATGACCCAAGAGTCTTCAGAAAGATCTTGGTCATCTCTTTCTCTTCTAATGGTGGAGTGATTTGAGCTGCCAGCTCACGCCATCTCTGGGCGTACTCCTTGAACGACTCTTTGTCCTTTTGTGACATAGACCTGAGCTGATCTCTGTCAGGCGCCATGTCAACATGTATTTATATTGCTTGACGAAAGCTTCGCCAAGATCATTGAAAGAGCGGATGTTGACGCTGTCTAGGCTCATGTACCAACGGAGGGCAGCACCAGACAAACTGTCTTGAAAGTAGTGGATCAAGAGTTGATCGTTGTCTGTCTGCGTGGACATCTTTCTGGCATACATAACCAAGTGTGCCAAAGGACAAGTGTTCCCTTTATATTTTTCAAAGTCCGGGACCTTGAACTTAACTGGTATTTTCACACCGGGAACTAGACAAAGTTCGGCTGCTGACTTGCCGAAGAGATCTTTGCCTCTAAGAGTTCTCAATTCCTTTCTCAGCTCGAGGAATTGATCGTTCATTGCATCCATTTTCTCGTGAACATCTGAGCCTTCAGACGCTTCAGAGTGATAAATGGTGTCGTCTACCCTCGGCATGGTATGCACGACAGGAGGAACAGGTATAGGGACCGGGCTAGATGCCGGCATTTGAGCAAATGTTGGAGCTGGCAGATCAGGCATAAAGCCGGGAGGCATCCCCCAAGGAAAACCGGGAGGCATGGCATTAGGCTGATGGGCACTGACAGGCACCGATGAAGTAGTTATCTCAGATATAACCGTCCGCTGAACGGGAGTTGCTGGCTGAGGAGCAGGCTGATTCTGAGCAGCAAGGAGTTGCTCCATCAGAGCGCCAAGTCTGGCGACTTCATCTCTCAGACTCTGGTTCTCTTGTTCTAATTGCTCCATGATCCTTGCAGAGTTGACTCGCGTATAATACCGGTGAGTCAGCTTGTCTTCAAAATAAATGAAGAGCAGATGTTAGAACCGGAAGACCAGAAAAATGGGTACCTGTTTATGCAGGAATGATGCATGAAATGCTTTTGTGCAAATGCTTTAATTTTCAAGGAACCCTCAGGGTATTTTTGCAATATTTTGAATTTTTAAACATTTTAACTGTTCATGGAAAATATTTCATTCAAAATATATATTGAAACAAAGAAGTACAGCATTCTTTTAAATATTACAAAGAGAAAAGGTAAATGACATCCTATGGATCCCTAACAGCTCGGGATGCTGGAAGACGAGAAGTGTACAACTTCTTGATCTCTCTCTCATAGGCAGCCTCCATATCAGCTTTCTCCTTCGCAAGTTGATCATACTTCCTTTTCCAGAATTTGGAAGACTGAGGAAGCAGAGAAGTCCAAGTGTCGTTCGGATCGTCGATCACTCGGTGCTCGAGAAATTCAATCATATCATCTTTCTCCTTGAGCTGCTGCAGCAATTCCTCTCTCTCGCGGATCCAGGCACGCGAAAGGTCTTCTTCTCTCAACTCCTCTACACGTTGGGTAGGGAGGGTTGAAGGCCCAGCCACATCCAACAGTGTAGGTCTCGGATGATCATATGGCATCAGGTAGGTAGCAGCCCTCTGTCTGACCCAAGAGGTGTATGGCTCCAAAGCAATGCAGTTCTTTGGACCCAATTCATTCCTACTCTTTATGCGAATATTGCGCCAAGCGCGGACAAATCTGGCTTTCAGGCCTTGGGGATCTTTACCCTCCTGAAAGAACACACCTTCTAACAGAATGTTATGGGGTTTATCCTTTAGGGGAACCCAAGCTGACGACGTGCAAGCGTAGGGTTGTAGGTAATCCCACCACATGTACCAAGAAGAGGCACATTGGGGAATTCACCACAAGAATTGATGATCTGGACGGTATCGTACACGCGATCATACCAGGTGATATCATCATTGGTGAGAGACATGAGTCTCTGAGACCACCGTAGACATCCCTTGTTCTCCTTGAAAGCAACTGTCTGCGGCAAGTGCGAAATAAACCACTTGTACAACAGGGGTAAACAGCAGACAATGACTCCTCCATTCTTCATATTCCTCAGATGCATGGAGACATACGCATCACCCAACAAGGTCGGAACCGGATTAAGAACTGAAAAGATCCTAATGGCATTCATGTCGACGAACTTGTCGAAGTTGGGAAACAGCACCAATCCATAGATAAGCAATACGAATAGAGCCTCAAAGGCATCCTCACTCATGGCCTTCCCATAAAAGGTAGCTTGGGCGATGAGGAACTCGGAGGGAAAACCCTGAATTCCGCCTTTGGTGGTCAGATTAGCTCTAATCAGATCTTCATCTATATGCAACAAGCTGGAAATCTCTCGAGCAGATAGAATACTCTCTAAGCCACTGAACGGCACTTGATCCAGAATAGGAATCCCAATAAGGTGAGAGTATTCTTCCAAAGTCGGCAGCAACTGGAAGTCCGGAAATAAGAAGCAATGATAGAGCGGATCATAGAACTGAGCAAGAGTGCTCATCAATCCCTCATCCACCTGAGTAGTCAGCAACGGCAGAAGCTTCCCATAGCGAGCCTTGAAACCCAAGGGATCTAATACATACGATGTCAGATTCCTTAACTCTTTTACATCGGGCTGCTTAAAGCTGTACTTCTTTGTATGCCTTTTAGGTCTTTCCATGTCTGAAAATTTTGCAAATAACCCTTTAAGTTCCTTGAAAATTTTCTTTTTTGATGACATGAATGCGGATGAATGCGTGAATGCATGAATGCAACAAACACACTCAAGGATCAAACAAAGCACACCAAACAAAGGTCGTGGGAAAGCTCTATGTATCCCTAATATCAATCATCCATTTTGGTGGATTTAGGTTTTCACCTTATCGACACCCAAGTTCCATTGATATTAACGGTACATGAACCGGTTCAGACATTCTTAATATCAACCAGCCGCTTTGGTGGATTTAGGTTTTACACCTGATCCGGGATCCATTGATATTAACAATGTTTGAACGACTCAACCACGAATCACGGGTTTGTTGAGAGTCACGAGCATGGAGTCTCGGTTAAGAACCACCCAAAGGGAGTGTACTAGGGTTTAAACCTGCCAGACATGTTCTATCAGAGGTTCCCATAATCATCGTTCCATCTTTCGAATATTATCGGAGGAACGAATACTCGTATTCCAAGAATATTCTCAAGAGAAACTCTTATGAGTGTAGTATCGCGTAACAATCGTATCAGAACTGACATCTGAACGACCTCCGCACTACGTCCTAAAAATAGGCCAAGATGGGTTTGGTAAACTAAGGTCCTTGGCTTCTGCGGAACATGATTGAAAGAATAATGCCTAACCACAAATAACTTGTGTGACATTATTAGGTCAACATGACCTCCACCAAGTGAATGGGCTCGCAAGTCAACTGGCTAAGGACTACTCCACACCAGTCAACAAGACTATGCCATTCTCCTATCCTAGAGTGCACTCGAGTTCGGGTACAGAACTCATCTCACAGATCACCAAAGCAAACAGCAAATGTATATCAAGCAATTCACACATTACAATCAATACATTCATCCCAAATTGTACAAAAATATGTCAGATAAACAATAACAATATAGCACAACAAGGGTGAAAAGTAGGCAATACCACCAGGGATTCTGGTGAGATCTCCCCAGCAGAGTCGCCACTTTTCTGTAGCGGTGTATTCGTCGCTATATGATCTATCGATTAAATCATAAGCTATGAGATACATTGAAATTTCGAGTCGCCACCGCACTTTTATTTATCCAAAGGATTGGCTAAAAAGCGAACAAAAGCCTAAGAAGTTTTACACGTAGAAAACTAATAAAAAGATCAGAGATTCTGGGTAAGGGGTAAATTACGCAATGGGAAGGTGTTAGGCACCCACTACGTCCTAGGTACTCCTAGGGAGCCCTTTTCACACTTGTTATGCAAAAATTATTATTTATTATGACAAAAAGATTGTGCAAACATGATTGGGATGATGAGAAAAGAATATACGTTTTTATATTATTGGGTTATTGGGTTCGAACGGATGAACCCGTTGCCTACGTACCTTCCATCAAAGGTAAGGATCAGAACGCCGTAGTTCGGCTAAAAGATTTCCAAAGTTGGTGGATTCAATTTTAAACACAACCCTAGGTCTTACGTTATCCACGGGAGAAAACTCAACCTTATACAAACAACAACGTCCACCATGTGAGAACAGCTTCAACTTGCCAGGGAGGGGTTAACCCTATAATAGGCAAGGAAGACTTACAATTCAATCACTAAAGACAGAAGGTGAGATTAACATCAACCACTAAGATAAATCAAACCTATAGCTCATGTATGAAAGCATAATAATGGACAAAGCCAAAACAAGTGAATGAGTGAAGTTACTGATTATGATTATGAAAATGGAGTCAAAGTATGATTAAGATCAATTCAAATAAGTATTATGAAAATGGAGTTTGAAAAAAAAGTCAAGGACTTGAGTCCAGGTTTTTAGTTAGAAAACATGAAGATGTTTGCACAACACTTATGTCAAGTTTAAAGGTATAGTGTGAAAAGGTCTAGGACATAATGAATGATGAATGGATGGAGATGGAAAGTAAAACTTCTTAGAAGGTTCACTTCTTGAAATCATATAGCAGATGATTCAAGTGTGTCCTTTGGAATAGCAATAACAAACAAGCGAAGCAAGCAAAAACGGATATCGGATGCCAATCAATGGTCTTATACCAATCTCCTAAAACAAAACGGGATATCAGATGCCACTCAATGGACTTACACTAATCTCCACAGGCAAAGAAATAAAAGCGGATACCGGATACCAATAAATGGATTGACACCAGTCTCCTAAAAAACAGAACAGGATATCAGATGCCACTCAATGGACTTACACTAATCTCCTCAAAAGAAAACAAAGATGAAATGTGGAAGTCAACTGCCAATCTATCTGGACTTAGGTTAACTCCACAGTATGCTCACAGGAAATCCAATGCCACATCACTGGGACTTATAATAGATCCTCACATACAAGAACAAAAGCAACAGTATGATCACAGGTATGCAAATGCCAACTTACAGGGACTTATAATTGCAACCTCTCATACAAACAGATGAAACAAACTATGATCACAGGAAAGCAGATGCCAACTTACAGGGACTTATAACTGCAACCTCACATACAAATCAAACAGATCAAATTATGATCACAGGATAACAGATGCCAACTTACAGGGACTTATAACTGTATCCTCACATACAACCAGATGCATTAAGCAAAGATAAGATGAGTGGCCAAGATGATGGTCTTACAACTCACTTCCATATCATAGGAGCAAATGCCAAAGTGATGGACTTACAATTGTCCTCAATGGGCAAACAACGATGATAAAAGTCTCACAGACAGATGATATGATCATGCATTAATGGCAATTGATGATGATAGATGCATAGCATACAAACAAACAAGTGCATATGAAGCAATCAATCAATCAATGAATGTCAAACAGCACACTCTATAGCCAAACAATGGGGGCTCATACAAGAGGGTTTGACTTTGAAAGTCCACTGTAATAGGTAAGTGTCGCTCTTAACCTGGCCATTGAGGGACTCAGGTGAAGCAGATGAATAGGAGATGAGGGGTGTGCCTCATTGCTTCTATCTCAAATCAGAGAGAGCATAACAAAGAAAGTGTGGGAGTTCAGAAGGTAGGAACTCTCCCCACATTATTGACTCGATTAGATCTTGGGTATTTATCTCAATGCTCAACCATGTAATGGGAGCAAAGAGAGGACACACTGAATAGTGGGGGATAGATTGCTTATCCCTACCTTCCACCAATTGCCTTACTTGAAGGACTTTTCCTGCTTGGGACAAATATAAACAAACACAGGCATTGCCTCTTAAGGAGGACTTCAGACAGTTTGCCCGGTCAAATAACAGACCGGGTCTCCAGACTACATGAAGAAGAAGTAATTATACCTCAAAGCAAATGCTAAAAAGCAAAGCAAGCAAGCAAGTTCAAAGAACTTAGGCAACTAAAGCACCTGCAAAAGTCAAACTCATTAGCAAACAAGTCAACAGTCAAAATCAAAAGGAAATAACCCAATAGTCACACAGTGGGACCAATTGTGCAAGGCACAAAGACTCAAGCATATGAGTCACCTACAAAACAAATGTTAGCACAATATAAACAATTCAAATCAAGCACATTAGAATGATCTTCAAGGCATTGGTGCTTAACCTGAAACAGATGAACTCAACATAAGCTCAGAAGACCACTAGGACTAGCCTAGGGTCAAAGATGAAAGAAAAAGTTAAGGCAGCAAGGAAAAGTCAACCCAAACCAAGTCTAAACATTCAAGAAGCGTTTCTCAATTGGATTCATAATTATATCATGCATCATGGTCATTTCATACACAAATGAATGCAAAGCATGGCAAGAGAAGCATACAAAAGTCAACAGTAAAGACTTCATTCAAAAGTCAACTCAAGCAATCTCAAAAAATTATGAAATAAATCACACTCAATCCTAACATCTAACATGGTGTACATGCAAAATTTCATGGCATTTGGATGAGAGGAAGGCAGTCAATGAAATTCATGAAGTCAAATCAAATTCAAGTAAGCATGGTGAAAGTCAACAAGCATAGGTCAACTTCAAAAAATCATATCAATTTGAAAACAGAAGAGAAATGAATGAGATTAACACCAATGCAAAGCTTGAGATGTCTAGTTATCACATATGAAATTTCATGGACATACAATAAGATTTGAGAATTTCATAAAAGATTTGGCAATGCATAGCACAAAAAAACAACAAATGACCAAGTATGGAAGAAAATTCTCAGTTAAATGGAAAACAGCATGATTAATTCCAAGAAAATTCATACACAAACTAGACATGTGATGGATGATTCATGCAAAATTTCAAGTGATTTGGATGTAGGGAAGTGTGTGAACAAAATTAGAGAAAATGCATGATCATGGTATAGCACCAAATTCAACACATAACTTCAAAAAATCATAACTCCCAATCCACAAATGATAAATGCACAAACTTTATATGGAAATGAAGATCAATGTGTCTAGTTTCACCACAAAAAATTTCAAGCTCATTGGATACAATATGAGAATTTCACAATAAGAATGGCACAATGTATCATTTTGGCATACATGTTGGAAGATCAATTATCATTTAAAATCCAGAACATGAAAAATTAATTAAAATTCACCATAAAATACTAGACACATTCATGAGTTAAATGCAAAAAATCTCACAATTTTTGGAATTAAAATGAGCAAAAAAAGAATTGTTGAATTTTGATGAATAATTGAACAAAGTATGAAACACATAGCATGATTAATGATCAAACACAAGTCAACGGATGGCATTCTGGTAATTCTGCAGCCACTTATTGAAGTGCTGCGTTTTGGGCAAGGCAAATGAAATGTTTTCATTGGCTGTTGCCCAATGAAACAGTAAATTGCCCAATGAGCTTCAAAGCTCTGAGTTTCTAAAACCCTAAGGGTTTCTAACACAGCAAGGCATCTTATGTAATCCACAAACATGATTTCAACCAAGCATCAAGCAAAACATGACTCAACTAAACCACACAACAGCATAGCAAGAATTTCAACATGCAGTCTCAACCGAAACAAACAACAGCAACAACATGGCATTGTGGGAAAAATTCTGGGCAGAGTTTATGGTTTGGCAAGGACAGCAGCATGCGTATTCATCAGCAACAATAATCATGCAATCAACATGCAAACATAACCAATCAAAATCAACCCAAAGCATGTGGAATTTCTGTTTTAGCTGGAAAATAGCAAAGTTCAACAGCATAGCAGCATGGTTCAGCAATAGCAGCATCAATTCCATTGTTTATGGTTCATCAACATCAAACAAGTTTTAAACACGAACACCTAATGTCATGGCCTTGGTACAGCAGGTTCATGTAACACACAAGCAGCAGTCAATCAGCTTTTGAATTTTATGGGAGGTTTCATGCAATACTAGGTTTCACATACAGCATACAATCCCAACAAGATCATGAGCAAATTCTGGACAAGGAAGTTTTGCAAGACAGCAGTATGATATCATCATCCTAATCATGGTTTATTAACAGCATGGCCAAGGCATTTTCATTCAAACATCTACACAGAACTCGACCAGCATACAACAGCATTGCATTACCAACCAACACAGCATAAGCATACTTCATGAGATTTTCTTGACAAAGTAATTGGTTCAGCAGCACTCATCATATTCAGCCACATCAAACAAAAATGATTCAACCAAAACACACAACATAAACATGAAAACCTAGGCATATTAAGATAGCAAAATAGCAGCAGGGTTTTATTAGCATGGTATAGCATCATGGTTTATGGTATCATATTCTCATATCAAGCAATTAACAGCATGGTATTATCAACATCATTTTCATGTTTATGGTTCATCAACATGCCAAATTTCGAGCAAAATACACAATGGTAATGATCACATAGCAAGCAGTCAAAAGCATTAACAATCAATCATGGCAAGGAAGTACTGTCATCATGCAGTAACATCAATCAACAACAAAACAAAACACGATCATAGGAAACTCTGGGCAGTTCATCATAACAGCATCATGCAGCTTTTAAACAACAGCACCAAACAAATTCTAAACAAAATTCAAGGACAAGCTGGGTAGAGTTAGGTTTCGAAACAGCATGGGATTTCATCATCAGTCAACAATATGGATATCACTTGGCAACAAACATTCATGATACTCATATAGCAAACAGCAAAATAACATGATCATGGGAGAAATCTGGTGCAGGGTAGGTTTCACACCTCAGGGCATTTTATGTAATCCACCAACATAATTTCAACCAAGCATCAAACAATCATTATGGCAAACAAATTTCAAACAAAATCATGCAGACCAACTTCCTAGGCGTGCTCATTATAACAGCAGCAGGGTATGAAATTCATGTTCATCAAAATCATCATCAATTTGCAGCAAGGCTAACAGCATAACAGTGACGACATGTTCAAACAAATGCAAACAATAGTAGGCAACATGTCTCATATGGATTTCCTGGGATGTTCATGGGGTTTCAAACAACAGTATAATTCATTCATCATCATAAAACCAGTCATTGAACAAACAAATACAACAGGAGCAACAATGATCAAGCATGTGCATAAATTTTGGGTTCTCATGCAATAAACCTTAGGGTTTAACCAACAGCAACATGAGCTTCAACATACAAGCAACAGTTATGCGCAAACAAATATATCCAACAGCAATAATCCAACAAGCCATGCAACAACTATCACCATTTAACATCAACCAACACAAAACAACATTTAACCCTGTGGAAATCTGGACAGAATTAGAGTTTTAATGCAACAGTATTCATCATTTTCATGTAAGCAGAAAAATCAAAATGCTCAGAACTCAA
The DNA here is from genome assembly GCF_024323335.1 of Lathyrus oleraceus. NCBI lineage: Eukaryota > Viridiplantae > Streptophyta > Magnoliopsida > Fabales > Fabaceae > Lathyrus > Lathyrus oleraceus. The sequence goes on along the minus strand of NC_066584.1, from coordinate 48,875,286 downwards.
AATTAATTGCACCAATAGCATCATCAAACAACAAACAACAAGAATATAGCAATGGTTTTTCTCGAATCAACCAAATGTGAGCAAATCGATTGGAAACAACCTCAAGCATGCAAAATGAAAACCATGTTTCTCTCAGCATAATCAACCATTTCAAACCATTTAAAGTTCATGATAATCAGCACAACTCAAACTAGCTAAAGCATATCATGGCATGGAGAGAGAAGGTACTCGAAAACTTACTTGTTTTTGAAGCAAGTTGTGAAATAGTGATGCTTTTGATGATATGAGTGCAAACAGCTGGCTCTTATGCTTGGTAATGAAAGGTGATGAAGCTTGCTCAGCTCAAACTTGCTTGGACCTCCTCAAATCTCAAGTTGCCATTGGAGATGCTTTGAAGATGCAGAGCTTGAAAGCGGGTTACAGTTGAGAAATGATGTGCAAAAACAATCCCAAATGATGTTTAGATGATGGAGGAATCAAGGTTATTCGAGGGTTTTCAAGGGTTTGGCAGAAAAGTTCACTTGAGCCAAAATGCAAATGAGAGAATATGTGTTTTTTCTGTTGGTGGCTGCTAAAAAACTAGGGTTGGAATCAGAAAATGAAAGCTTAAATACCATCTGTTTAGCATCACTTAATCCAATGGTAAGTTGGTTTTGTGTGTAATGATGCATTTGCAAATTGCTAAGTGTGAGCAAATGGAAGTGGAGGTGTGTTTGTCTGCACAATTTTGGGCCTGCTACAGCTGCCAAGGACCTTGCCAAATGCTGTTTTTGTGTGCTGCAGACCTGCTGTACTTGATTTGTTCAAATGAAGCCAATTGCCAATTTTGTCCATTTTGCATTTTAATTCAAAATGATGGGAAAATGGTGGTATGATGATGGTTTTGGGATTGGAACAAGTCACAAATGTGATATGGAACATTTCCCAATTGACCAAATCAAGAAAAAGTCAAAAACTCAAAAAGTCAAAGTTTGGTCAAACTTTGAATTTAAATGCAAAAGGTCCAAAAATGCCATTTTGATTGGCAAGGTTTTAGGTCATGAAATTTATATTTTTGGAAAGGGGATGAAAAATGTGGTGTGTAGGAAAAAACCCCACCAAATTTGGCCTTATGGTTTGGGAGATATGGCCCTTTGAAGTTCACAAATTGGTGAAAATGATTTGATCATATCTTGACAACCACACATGGGATTTTGATGTTCTTGGACTTTTTGAAAATGGGAAGACAAGATCTTCAACTTTCATGTTGGGCAAAAATTCATTTGGAGCTTGTATCATGATGTAAGTTTAAGATCAAGAAGTTTCCATTTTTGGCAGTTGAAATTACAGGTCCACTTGCTATTTCTGGAAAATTTCTGATTTGACTTGATTTTCTTCCATGATGAGGTTTGACATGACATATGAGGCTTGTATAAGCATGAATGAACTCCTTCAAATCAATTCCATCCATCAAATCTCTGATTAAATCAACTGTTGACCAAGTTTGACTGTCTGTTGACTTTTCTAGGGTTTTGGACTGATTGAACTTCTTCTGATGATTTCCAAACCCTAATTCCTTGAGGACTTGACTTCAAATGATGTCTCAAGATGTATGAACCTTTGATTAATAATCATGATGCCCAAATTCTGCAAGAATGGCCATCATCCATTGCTTTGACTGATCAATGACTGACTTTGACCTAATTGCTGATGATTGCTTCCACTGCAAGCAACAAGGTTAGACTGACAATATTTTTGTACTTTTTTTGAATGATAAACATATGAAAGCAAAGATATACAAATGCAAAGTATGCTTGGTGATCAAGAAATCAAACCACAAGGCAATCTATCCACTAAGAGGAAAGCAAAGGCATGCAATGATCCTTGAGGTTATGATATGAATGATATGGGCCATGAGGGATCTTAGGGCCCAAAATTGGGGTCTTACAGACTTCAGACAGTTGCCTGGCCAAGTAACAGGCCAGGTCTTCCAGACTACATGAAGTAAAAGAGACATACCTCAATGCAAATTGCTTATAGAAGCAAAGCAAAGCAAAAAGTTCACAAAGAACTAAGCAACTAAAGCACCTGAAACGGTCAAGCAGATGTTAGTATGCAACTTCAAACAAAACAAACAGAAACAGACAACAACTGTCCATTAGAGGCACATGGATGTGCAAGGCACAAGGCTTATGGCATGTGAGCCAGGCCACCTACAAAACAAACAAGTTAGACAATGATATTTGAGCAAGCTCAATCAAAAGAATTGGTCACAATGGCCATTTGATGGTCAACCTGAAATCACAAACTCAAAGGTGAGTAACAGGACCACTAGGGCAAGCCTAGGGTCAAAAGTGAATGAGAAAGTCAAAACAGCAAGGGTTAAGTATCCAAAATCATGTTCAAACAATTAGGAAACAAAACCAATTGGGTTCACATTCATATCAATCACTATCATCATTTCATGAACCATTTAGGTCAAAACATGGCAAACAGGAGCTCATAGAAGTCTACAGCAAGACTTGCATAAAAAGCAATCTAAACATTTTCCAAAAATCACCAAATAAATCATGATCAATCCTAACACATAGCATGGTAAGCATGTCAAATTTCATCCCATTTGGACAAGTGGAAGGCAGTCAATGAAAATCAGAAAGTCAAAGCCAATTTGAACATGCTCAAAGAAGTCAACCAAACATGCATCAACTTAGAAAAATCATAAGTCAAGAATGGTGTGTGATAAATGAATGGGACTAAAGCCAAGGCAAAGATGAGGATGCCTAGTTATCTCATGTAAAATTTCAGGTCCATCTAATAAAGTATGAGAATTTCACAAATGAAATGGGAACATGTGTCACACAAGGTCAACATTTTGACTAAGCAGGGGAGAAGATCTCAAACAATTAGGAAATGCCACAAATAATTCCAAGAAAATTCACATGTAAACTAGACATACAAGAGTAGGTTCATGCAAAAAATCAGATCAATTGGAGGTCAAGAAGCGTGGTAATGAAAATCATGAAGTTGGGCATCAATGGTGTGACACAAATTGTCACACCCTAATTAAAAAATTCATAACTCACAAACCAGCAATGATAAATTCACAAACTCTACACCAAAATCACCATGAGTGTGTCTAGTTTAGGCACAAAAAATTTGGGAGCCATTGGATACATTCTCATCATTTCACAAATGTTTTGGCAGAGTGTATAATATTTGGTCACATGTCACAAACCCTAGCACCATTTAAAAACCATTGATCAAAAAAATCTGGAAAAAATATGATAAAATACTAGAGGTCATGAGGAAGACAATGCAAAAATTCCCATGATTTTTGGACTAAAATTGGAGGCGCAATGATTTTTGTAAGTTGGTGTCACAAAGTGAAATAAACATTGAGATGAATTGATTTTAATTGGAATATATATTTCATAGAAGGCGTTTAATAAATGAATTGGCATTGCGCCCCAGTGGTAAAACACTTGGTATTTGAAGCAAAGGTCTGGGGTTCGAATCCCCCTCGCTCCAGGCCTTTTACTCTGCGCGCGAACGGTCGACCGTAGGGTCAGCGCACGCTGACTCGTGGAGTGCGAACGGTCGACCATAGGGTCAGCGCACGCTGACCCGTGGGGCACGCGCCGACTGCATGCGTCGACGCCCAGTATCATGTAGCAGAAAAAAAAAAAAAAAAAAAAAAAAAGATATTTACAGTAGCAGCATATTCATCAAACCCAGGTTGGGAATTTTTTTTGTCCAAATTCAAAAACAAAACACCAAAATGTTCATCTAAACATGCACATCCATAATCCAACATCAATAACCATTAAACCATGCTAAACAAAAAATATTAAGCAAGAACAAGTTTGGACATCAAAGTTCATTTCACCATATCTCTCTAAATATTCAACCAATCATCACGATTCAAAGAGCAGAGTAACCAGCAAGACACGCTCTACACAAAGCCTATCATTATTTCAAGAAATGAGATGTTCGAATCCTTACTTGTTTTTGAAGCAAGAAGTGAAACAGTTGTTATTTGGTGGTTTAAGCACGAAACAGTTGTGTTAGAACCCTCCCAATGATGAATGATGCAGATGCTTTGGCTCAGGAATGTGGGAAAATGCTTCAATCATGGACTGTCATGGATGATGCCTCTTATAGCAGCAGGCTTTTGCTTGGTTACAGCTTGGGTTTTGTGCTTGGAATGAGCTAAGTATGTTGTTTGGATGATGTTTAGGCAAGGCAAGGCTTAGTCCCTTTGGAAGCTTTGGACAGACTTTGGAAAAATGGCCAAGAGGTGATTTTTTAGAATGAGTTTTCTGTGGTTTTTGGCTGCCACTGCTGATTTCATTTGACAGAAAATGAGGTTTTGATTTGCTGTTTGATGTTGCTTGGATGAAGAAAACCAACCAAGCTTGCTTAGGTTACTTGAGGTTTTTTGGAAGATTTTGAGAAAATGGCCAAGAATGAGTTTTAGCATGAGTGAAGTTCTGTGGTTTTTTTTTGGCAGCAACTAGGGTTACTAAGTGACAGAAAATCATCTCCTAAAATTCTGTTTTAGAGAAGTACAAAGCAAGGTATGGTGGATAGTATGGATAAAGTGTACCTTGGCCACATTTCAAGCAAACTAGCATGGATACATGTACTTCATGGGAATGGGCTTTGCAAACATATTTTAAATGACATTTATGAGCTGTTCCAATTGGCCAAATGTAGAAAAAATGTTTATATCAAAAAGTCAACTCTTGGTCAAACTTACATTTAAATGAGAAAAGTCAAAATATGCCATTTTGATTGGTGAAGTTTTGGCTCATGAAATTTATATTTTTGGAAAGAGGGGATCAAATGTGACTTGTAGGAAAAAACCCCACCAAAATTGGCCAAACGGTTTGAGAGATATGGCCCTTTGAAGTTCAAGATTTTCTGAAATCGATTCGATCATAACTTGCCAACCACACATGGGAATTGAGAGTTCTAGGACTTTTTGGAAATGGGAGAACAAGATCTTCAACTTTCATGTTGGGCAAAAATTCATTTGAGGCTTGTATCAAAATGTAAGTTTGAGGATCAAGACTTTCCATTTATGGCAGGTTTCAGTTACAGGCCCAGTTTCCATTTTGGGAAATTTTTGATCTGGCTTCAAATTCTTCCATGATGGTGTTTGACATGATATATGATGACTATTTGGACATGAATGAACTCTCACAAACCAATTCCAATCATCCAATCACTGATTAAATGGACAGTTGACCAACAGTTGACTTTTAGGGTTTCTGTCTGATTGTGCATTGACTGATGACTTCCAAACCCTAATTCCTTGAGAGTTTGACTTCAAATGATGTCCCAAGTTGTATGAACTCTTGATTATTGATCATGGTGCCCAAATTCCACAAGAATGACCACCATCCACTGCTTTGACTGATAGTTGACTTTTTTAGGGTTTTTGACTGTCTGTGTATGAACTGATGATCTCTGAGCCTTCAACCCTTGACCAAAATACTTCAAATAGACCTCCAAGCCATGTGAACTTGTTGGACAAACCCTAAGACCTTGGTTCCTTGAGAATTATGCTTGCTTGATTGGTTGACTGATCTCCTGATCAGTTTGACCTAATTCTTGATTGGCTTGCACTTGAGGCAAAGGAGGCAATGCAATGCTATGCAATGGACCATGATATGCTATGACCTAATATGAAAATGTATGTACAATGCTAGGTGCAAATTTGAGGTGCTACATGGTGTTTATTGACGATATTTTGGTGTATTCGAAATCTGAAGAAGAGCATGCTGAACATTTGAGAGTGGTTTTAGGAGTTCTACGAGAAAAGAAGTTATTTGCTAAACTGTCTAAGTGTGAATTTTGGTTAGAAGAGGTTAGTTTTCTTGGTCATGTGATTTCCAGAGGTGGTGTTACTGTTGATCCTTCTAAGATAGAAGCGGTATCTAAGTGGGAAGCTCCGAAGTCAGTTTCTGAGATAAGGAGTTTTCTTGGACTTGCAGGTTATTATAGGAAATTCATTGAGGGATTTTCTAAGTTGGCGTTACCGTTGACGATGTTGACTAGAAAGGGGCAAGCGTTTGTTTGGGACTTAAAATGTGAAGAAGGTTTCCAAGAGTTAAAGAGAAGGTTAACTACTGCTCCTATTCTGATATTACCGAGTCCGTCAGAACTATTTGAGGTTTTCTGTGATGCGTCATTGTTGGGTTTAGGTGGTGTTTTGATGCAGAATAAGCAGGTTGTAGCCTATGCTTCGAGACAACTGAAGGTTCATGAGAGGAACTATCCGACGCACGATTTAGAGTTGGCAGCTGTGGTATTTGTTCTGAAGTTATGGAGGCATTACTTGTACGGGTCAAGATTTGAGGTTTTCAGTGACCATAAAAGTTTAAAGTATTTGTTTGATCAGAAAGAGCTGAATATGAGACAGAGGAGATGGTTAGAGTTTCTGAAGGATTATGACTTTGGTTTGAATTACCATCCGGGTAAAGCAAACGTAGTGGCTGATGCATTGAGTCGGAAATCATTGCATATGTCTATGTTAATGGTTAAGGAATTGGATTTAATTGAGCAGTTTAGAGACTTGAGTTTGGTGTGTGAGAGTACTCACAATAGTGTTAAATTGGGAATGTTGAAGTTAACGAGTGGTATTCTGGATGAGATTAGAGAGGGTCAGAAATCCCATGTGCTTTTGGTTGGTAAGTTGACTCTAGTGAATCAAGGTCAAGGTGGTGAATTCAGAGTTGATGAGAATGGTGTTTTGAAATTTGGTAATCGGGTGTGTATTCCGGATGTTACCGAGCTTAAGAAGAGTATTCTTGAGGAAGGACATCGTAGTGGCCTGAGTATTCATCCTGGAGCTACGAAGATGTATCATGATTTGAAAAAGTTATTTTGGTGGCCGGGAATGAAAAGAGAAATTGCGAGTTTTGTTTATTCTTGTTTGACTTGTCAGAAGTCAAAGATTGAGCATCAGAAGCCGTCTGGGATAATGCAACCGTTGGCTATTCCAGAGTGGAAGTGGGATAGTATCAGTATGGATTTTGTTTCTGGTTTACCGAGGACAAGTAAGAATTTTGAAGCTATTTGGGTGATTGTTGACAGATTGACAAAATCGACTCATTTCATTCCGATCAGAATGGATTATCCGTTAGAAAGATTAGCTGAATTGTATATTGAGAAAATTGTAAGTTTGCATGGTATTCCGTCGAGTATTGTTTCGGACAGAGATCCTAGATTTACATCGAAGTTCTGGGAAGGTTTGCAGAGGGCTTTGGGAACTAAGCTGAGATTGAGTTCTGCATATCATCCGTAAACTGATGGTCAGACTGAGAGGACGATTCAGTCACTAGAGGATCTTTTGAGGGCTTGTGTTTTGGAAAAGGGAGGTGCTTGGGATTGTTATTTACCTTTGATTGAGTTTACCTACAACAATAGTTTTCATTCGAGCATTGGCATGGCACCGTTTGAAGCTTTGTATGGTAGGAGATGTCGGACACCTTTATGTTGGTATGAGTCCGGTGAGAGTACTGTGGTTGGACCGGAGATTGTTCAACAAACTACGGAAAAGATTAAGATGATTCAGGAGAAGATGAGGATTGCTCAGAGTCGTCAGAAGAGTTATCACGACAAGAGGAGGAAGTCACTTGAGTTTCAAGAGGGAGATCATGTGTTTCTTCGTGTACTCCGATAACTGGGGTTTGTCGAGCTTTGAAGTCGAAGAAGTTGACACCTCGATTTATTGGTCCTTATCAGATTTGGAGAGGATAGGAGAGGTAGCCTATCGTATCGCTTTACCTCCGTCACTTGCGAATTTGCATGAGGTTTTTCATGTGTCTCAGTTGAGGAGGTACATTCCTGATCCGTCGCATGTAGTCCAAATATCTCTGTTTTCATTTTCATTTTACTGTTTTGTTTGCAAAAATGACGTCCGAATTTTTGATAAACATTGCATCATGACACATAAGGGCTTTACAGGTACATGCTTAATAAACATTTAAAATTGCTGTAAATTTTAAGTGCTTTGGATCGTCTATTCAGAACAGATACCCTCGGGGCATTTCCTTAAAATCTCCTGCAGATGGTCGTGAATATCTTCCCCAGTGAAGTCGCCAACAGACGAATTCAGTGTCTTGACCCTGCAGAGCTGATCAGAGTGTTGGATTCTTCAATCCCCAGCAGGTTCTCACCACTGTACTTCCCCAAGCGTTTGTTTCAGGACATACACTCCCCAGTAGAGTTGACAGTGCCAGACTATATATCCCCAGCGGAGTTGACAGTGTCAGACTGTATCTTCCCAGCAGAAGTGGCTGCTCCTTAGAGTTCGATGCCAGATCGATAATCCCAATGCAAGATCCATGGTTTCTTTTCTTGAAGCAGAACCTCGGTACCGTATCAGTGTTTGCTCCCCCTGCTGAGTCATCTCTCGCAAATCGTGGTTGCCAGAACCATTGTAGCTTTCCTCAGCAGCAGGCTTCCAATGCCATTCTTTCCCCAATCAGAGTCTCGGTATGGCCAGAACACCGCATGGCTAGTCATCTCCCCACAGAGTTCTTTGCGCTGTGCATCTCCAACAGCCTTGCCAGGGTCCAGAAGATGGTGATCATTTCTCCAGCAGATCCCTTGCCTCAGCTTGGCATTCTACCCAGCATTTCGCATCCCTGCATGTAGAATCATATTGCATTGCATCCTTCCAAATCGCGTAGCATTTCCATTTTCATGGAGCATTACGCCATTGAAAAATTCAAACATACGCATGTAAGCATAAAACATTCTCGGTATCCCAAGTGATAAGCTAGAAGTTGTTTCCAGTACTCAGACCGAAGTGGCATTCAGGTCAGTTTTCCAGTATCCAGACCGAAGTGGCATTCAGGCCAGTGTTCCGATGTTCAGATCGAAGAAGTTTCCGACGTTCAGGTCGATGCAACTTGTGGCATTCAGGCCAGTTTTCCCGGTATCCAGACCGAAGTGGCATTCAGGCCAGTGTTCCGATGTTCAGATCGAAGAAGTTTCCGACGTTCAGGTCGATGCAACTTGTGGCATTCAGGCCAGTTTTCCCGGTATCCAGACCGAAGTGGCATTCAGGCCAGTGTTCCGATGTTCATATCGAAGAAGTTTCCGACGTTCAGGTCGATGCAACTTGTGGCATTCAGGCCAGTTTTCCGGTATCCAGACCGAAGTGGCATTCAGGCCAGTGTTTCGATGTTCAGATCGAAGAAGTTTCCGACGTTCAGGTCGATGCAACTTGTGGCATTCAGGCCAGTTTTCCGGTATTCAGATCGAAGTGGCATTCAGGCCAATTTTCCGATATTCAGATCGAAATGGCATTCAGGCCAATTTTCCGATGTTCAGATCGAAGAAGGTTCCGACGTTCAGGTCGATGCGTCTTGTGGCATTCAGGCCCATTTTCCGATGTTCAGATCGAAATCCTTTCCAGTATTCAGACTGATGAGCGGCATTCAAGCCATGGTTATTTCTGTGTTACCATTTATTTTGGTATCCAGTTTAACATTCTTTTTCGATATTCAGACTGACGCTCACCGTACCAGACGAATTCTTCTTTCAAGACCACCTCTTTGCTGATTCTGATAGACATTGTTACTTCACTTCACTTCAGTGCAAATTTTTGGGCTTTTATTGTATTCAATCCCTTGATACCTCGAAAACACGAAAGCAGCTGCCATCTTCTTTCCGGGTCTCCAGTTGATTGAATAGGGGCAGCTGTAATACCCCAAAATTTACCCTTCATTTTTCCTGGAAAAAAAAAAACGAAAAAAAAAAACGAATTTTTTTTTTTAATTAATTAATTAATTAGTTAATTAATTAATTAAATAAATAAATAAAATAAATAAATAAAATATAACAAATTATTTTGGAATTGGGTCTCCCTCATTTGAGCCCATTACCCACGAAAATCAGTCTATAAATACTGAAGTTTCAGTAGAGGAAAACACACTTGGAGTTACACTGGGAGATTCACTGGAGAAAGAAGAAAGAGAAGCAAAACCCTGAGGAAAAGATAGTGAGAGAAAAGCCAACAGAGTTCAGAGCAACCTCCAAACCCTGAAGGGAACTCAACTTGTAAACCTCACGGGTGCAACTCAATTTCAATCAAGCTCTCCAATCAGGTTTGCCCTATATCCATCATCTTTATGCCTTTAATTTGAATGCTCTAAATGTATGAGGTATTATGGGTGAATTTGATACCTTTTTTGTGAGCCTTTTGTGAATTTTGATGGAATTATTCATGTGGTTACATTTTGATTTAGGGGCAACTCTGGGTTACCCTATTTTGTTTATTCTAACCTGTCTTGTGTTTCCATGACATTGTTTTCTCTTGATTTCATCCTGCTGCTCTAACCCTTTGTCGAGTTTTGTGAGGGCTCACATGGCTTTCGCAGAGACACTCGCGTGGTTTCCCACTTTATTTGTGGGATACCCCCTGGAGTTTTATTCTGATTATTCGTGTTGACTGATTTCCTTTGACGGTCCAGCTGGAGACATTTCAGGGTTTCTTGCCCCTTTAACTGCTATAGCTTCGGATCTTTATCCGTGTGGTAATTTTTTCCCTTTCTCATACTTTATCGCTTTCTTAGCTGGAAGACCTCGATAGGAGGCAATGTTTGAGCCCCTTGGTGGCATTTTACTTTGAGATACATGTTTTGTGTTTGTATTCATATCCCTGCAGGTAGCGCGGTTCCTTCGTCAAGGACTGCCTTTTTGCCCTCGAGCATCCCAAACCCTAAAACCCAAAGCAACACGTTTACTCCTTCTACTACAGGCGAGTAAGTCTCCAAAGGTCGAGCATCCGGTAGATTGCGTAGTAACGTTGTTCGTCCAAAACTCAATCCATAACCCCGTAGTTAGCCGAACTACGGCTTGCTCTGATTCTCATTCCAGATGAGATACGTAGGCATAAGACGCGATGTCTTAGCGAGCACACATCCCCCCAACTCATAGGTCAGCCGAGCTACGAAGACTCTGATTCTCATATTCATATGAGATACGTATGTAGTGGATGCGACATCCGCGCGAGTCATTTCTCTTAACCTTTTTAGTAAATAAACACGTTAGGTAAACCCACACCCTTTAGACAAAAACTACAAAAGTGGATCCCGTAGAGTACTACGGATGCGTACGGGTACTAATACCTTCCCTTCGCATAACCGACTCCCGAACCCAAGATTTGGTTGCGAGACCTTGTCTTGTCCTTTCCTTTTTTCAGGTTAACTTCGAGTGTTTCCTTTCCCTCCTTTGGGATGAATAACGCACGGTGGCGACTCTTCTGTCATTCTCTTTCGCCGGTTGTTTTTTTCGCACACTGTATTTTTCAGGTTGCGACACTATGCTATTGGGGATTACATATTTGCATTCAAAACCTAAAATCCCCAATTCTAAAACCTAAAATCCCAATTTGCAAAACCTAAATTACCGCATGCAAACCTAATGTTTCCCATACTCCACTCATTCTAATTGCAATTTAAATTGGAAATTTAGAGTTCAAACAAAAAGAAAAAATGTAGTAGGGCAAACCTTAGTTACACTGATATGGAAATGTGAAGTGAGTAGTGTAGCGGTGTATTCGTTACTATATGATCTATTGATTAAATCACAAGCAATGTATACAATGAATATAGAGTCGCCACCGCACTTTTATTTATCCTAAGGACTGGTTAAAAAGCGAACAAAAACCTAAGAAGTTTTACACGTAGAAAACTAATGAAAAAGATCAGAGATCGGGGTAAGGGGTAAATTACGCAATGGGAAGGTGTTAGGCACCCACTACGTCCTAGGTACTCCTAGGGAGCCCTTTTCACACTTTGTTGTTTGAAAATTATTATTTGTCATGACATAAGTATTGTGTAAACATGATTGGAATGATGAGGAAAGAATGTACAAATTAATTATTTTTGTGTTTGGATGGATAACCATTGCCTACGTACCTTTACAGGATCAAAACCTCGTAGTTCGGCTAAAAACTTCCAAAAGTTAGTGGATTCAATTTTAAAACACAAGCTCAAAGGTCTTACGTTACCCACGGGAGAAAACTCAACCTTAAGAAACAACAAGTCCACCATGTGAGAAAAGCTTCAACTTGCTAGAGAGGGGTTAACCCTATAATAAGCAAGGAAGACTTACAACTCAATCAACTAAGGACAAATAGGTGAGATTAATATCAACCAACTAGGGTAAATCAAACCTATAGCTAATGTATGAAAACTTAACAAACATGGACAAAGCCACAAAATCATTTGAATGGGTGAAGTTAATTGATTTGGATTATCTACAAAGTATGGTCAAAGTATGATTAAAGTCAATTCAAAATGAAGTATTTACAAAAATAAAGTTTGGAAAATCATGGACTTAAGGTCCAAGTTTCTAATTTGAAAAAGGGTGAGGATGTTTGCACAACACTTATTTCAAGTTTTAGAACATGTGTGAAAAGTTTAGGACACAATGGGATGAATGGATAATGGTGGAATGTAAAACTTCTTAGAAAGGTTCACCTCTTGAAATCATATAGAAGATGATTCAAGTGTGTCCTTAGGAATAGGCTACAAATGAGCAATGAACATGGTAACAGATGAAGGTAAATAAAAGCGGATACTGGATGCCACTCAATGGTCTTATACCTGTCTCCTAAAACATGTAAGGATATCAGAAGCCACTCTATGGACTCACACTAACCTCCATCAGAATAAAACAAAAAACAAAACAGGGAAGTCAACTGCCAATCTATCTGGACTTATGTTAACCTCCACAGTATGATCCTAGGACTACAAATGCCACATCACATGGACTTACAATGAATCCTCACATACAACAACAATGCTCAAACAAAGAGCAAAGAAGATATGAGTGACCAATGAGGTCTTACACTCTATCTCTTCCATATCATAGGAACAAAAGCCAATCAATATGGACTTACAATTGTCCTCAATGGGAAAACATCAATGTCACAAGGACAAATGAAATGATCATGCACTAATGGCAAACAAAGATGATAAATGCACAGCGGCAATCAATGATAGTAAATGCACAATGGCAATCAAGTAATCATGTATAAATGAATCAAGTAATCAATCACATAAATTCAAGTAGCACACGCTATAACCATTCAATGAGGCTCAAGCAAAAGGGTTTGACTATGAAAGTCCACTGTAAGAGGTAAGTGTCGCTCTTAACCTTGCCATTGAAGGGCTAAGGTGAAGCAGATGAAAGGATATGAGGGGTGTGCCTCATTGCTTCTATCTCAGGTCCGAGAGAGCATGTAAATATAAGAATGTGGGGGAGTTCAGAAAGATGGAACTCTTTCCCCAATTGTTGACTCGATAGATCTTGGGTTTGGATCTCAATGCTACAACCATGTAATGGGAGCAAGGAGAAGACTCACAGAATAGTGGGAGATAGGCTACTTATCTCTTTGATCCACCAATTGCCTCAAAATGAGGACTTTTCCTGCTTGGGACAAATATAAACATACACAAGCATTGCCTCTTAAGGAGGACTTCAGACAGTTTGCCCGGCCAAATAACGGGTCGGGTCTCCAGACTACATGAAGAAGAAGGTGCAATATCTCAATGCTAATTGCTTATAAGCAAAGCAATGCAAGTTCTTAAGAGAACTGAGCAACTAAGGGTACCTGAAATAGTCAAACAGAATCAGCATCTCGACATAAACAAAACAACAACAATAAGAATCAACCAATGTACAATCAAACAATAATGTGCAACATGTGCATAACACAAAGATCAAGTGGACCAAGCCCTACAAAACAAACAATTAGTCAAATGATTTCAACTCAATTATGCATCAACCTCCTTAAGGCATTAGCTTTTTAACCTGAAAAGTCAAAGTCAAGCTCAAACATAAGTAACAAGACCACTAGGCCAAGCCTAGGGTCCAAAGGATGGAAAAATCCTAAAACAGCAAGCAAATCATGATCAAAACCAAGATATTTCAATTACAAAAGGACCCCAATTAGTCTCATATCCAAACTATGCACTAATTTCATTTGATGCACAAATTAAGACAAAGTAACCAATATTGAATCACATATGGACAACCAGAATGATTACATCCAAAAAAATACCAAAACAGCATAGAAAATTCCACAAAAATTATATCCTAAACAGAGGACATTCAACAAGCTACATGTCAATTTTCATGCCATTTGGACTAGTGGAGCTATGGGAATTAATTCAACATGTCAAAGCATGCAAAAACACAATCAAATCAAGTCACAGAATGTACACTAACTTCAATCAAGTGGTAAACAGTGGTATTAAATGGGAAATGAGTAGGACCAAAGCCAAATGAAAGCTACACATGTTAGGAACTACCTCACCAAATTTCATGTTCATAGGGTTAGGGATGAGGATTTGGCAACATGGGAAAAAATGTTACACAAGCAAAGCTCAAAAAATGCTAAGCAGCAAGCAAAAATCCTAATCAATTAGAAAATGGATTATAAAAATCCACAAAAATTCATGTTGAAAGTTAACATATCAAAGGTATCTCATGCAAAAAATCATGACCATAGGCCATATGGAAGCATGGAAAAATAATACATAAACTCAGCATATCAAAGTGTGACACATATTGTCACACTCAAAAAGAATTAATCACATCTAGCAAACCAGAGGTCCAAAAATTACAAATCCTATGTCAAAAATTCCAGAAGTGTGTCAAGAATCAACCTATAAAATTTCAATTCAATTGGATAAGGCATGGTCATTTTATGATAGAAATGGTAAAACATATGAATATTGCACACATTAAGAACATCCCTATACCAATTAATTTTTCTACCAAGCACAATTTTAATTTTTATGCCTAAAAAAAAGTAGACTAAAAATGGAGATTAACAAAAAAAGTCTCAGATTATTTGGATGAATATTGGTGATTTTATGATTTTTTGAAGTTTTGAAATATTTATTGAAACAATTATTTAGGTTGAATTAGGATTAATTAATTAATTAGGAGCGAAATGGCAGATTCGTAAATAATGCGACCAAGGCTAAAACGCAGTCGCTTGACTTAAATGATGTGGCGCCACTTGATTTGCTGGATCCGGCGCCAAAACACAATTTGAAACTGGAACGCGAGAAGCATGGATCAAACAGAAACAAAATTCCAGAAAAACTTCTTCTTCTTCGCGTGAATGTTCTTCGTCACTCGCAAACTCGGTTATGAGCAAACGTCCACCAAATTTCACGAGCCTTACGCCGTTGGAATCGTCTCACCGAGTACAACAACAATATGCCAATGAAATCTCCTAATTCCTATCGTACAGCACAGATCGAGCGAAAGAAGATTTCGCATCAAAGTGTAAATTCAAGATTGCTCTCTATAATCTTAACGATTTTTAATTCTACAAAGTGCTGCGAACTCTACACATCATGCTCTACAATAACCACACAATAATTTTGAGTTTGGTAGAAATCGGATCCTAACCTTCTCGAGGTGCAGCCGTGGATTCCGTGCGTGTTTTGCCTTGATGAGTGAAAACAGAAGCTGCACAAGCTCTAAGGAGATGAATGATGGTGAGAATCCAGCTCGAGAGTGCTTAGATCAATGCCGTTTCTCAACTGCCATTGGAGGATGAACCTTGCTTTGGTAAAGATCCTGATGCGATTTGCTCCAAATCTCCTTCAACAGAATTGTAACAACACCTGCACAGGGAGGATCAAGAAAGCAAACACGAAACAATAGAGGAAATCTTGGTGAATTTTGGAGAAGAATCAAAATGCAAAGTGTGAAAAGTTGAGAGGATTGGTGAGATTTTCTTGAGATTTCTGTTTTGGATCTGTGAATTGTGATTAGTCTCTGAGAAAACAGTTATAATTAACTATATATACTACCACTTAATCCAACAATTAATCCTAATTAGTGAAAAAAGTGATTAGCAAAAATGAGCTTATGTGCATGGTTTGGCCTTTATGCCCTTGGATGCTTAGAAGCATTGCAGCAGTAATTTATCACTTTGAACAAGTTGCAAATCTCATTTGGAAGCTAATGGCATTAGTCCCATGTCCATTGGATGCATAATTCTCAATTTCACTATGTGATGGTATTTTGTCCATTTTTCCAATTCATTTCAAAAGCTAATTTCCAAACCATGAAGCCTTAGCATGTTATGAATATTCCAACAAGTTTCAAATGCCATTTGTGAGGTGTTGCAAAAATCCCCACTCAAAAATTCCAATTATTTCACAAGTTGGACAATTTTGCCCCTGGTTCATTTAACTGTCCAGTTGAAATTTGACTTTTTGCATTGACCACTTTTGAAGAAATCCAATTATGCACCATGAAAGTACATGTCAAATGGATTTTGTGCATATAAAGAACATTCAATTTGGACACTCCATGTGGAAGTTATGCCCTCCTGATTATGAGTCATTTTTGAAATTCACTGGACCATAACTTGACAACCATACATGGGATCTTCAAGTTCTTGGATTTTTGGAATTGTGAGAACAAGATATTCAACTTTCATGTTGGACAAATTTTGATTTGAAGCTTGTATGATGAAGTTATTTTGAGGGGAAAAACTTTCCATTTTGGGCAGGTGAAAATTACAGGTCATTTCCATTTTTGCAAACTTTTTGTCTGACTTCAAATCCTTCAATCTTGATCTTTGAAATGCCAAATGAGACTTGTATGGACATGAATGAGGTCTTTCTAACCATCTCACACCTTCCAATCCCTGATTAAATGCACAGTTGACCACAGTTGACTTTTGTTGACTTTTCTATGGTTTTGGATGACTGGGCCATGTTCTGATGAATTCCAAGCCTCTTTCACATGAGATCTTGCTTCCAAATGATATCACAAGTTATATGAACTCTTTATGAATGGTCATGGTGTCCACATTCTTCAAGAATGGCCACCATCTATTGCTCAATGGCTGATTTTGACTGTTTGACTAATGATTGCTTCAGCTGCAAGCAACAAGGTTAAATGACAATATTTTTGTACTTTTGGTTAGTGAACATATGAAAAGCAATGACATACAAATGCAATACATGCTTGGTGATCAAGAATCACACTCACAAGGTATCCCCACCCACTAGGAGGGCAGCTAGGGTATGCAATGATCCTTGAGGCCATGATATGATATGATATGGGCCATGAGGGATCTTAGGGCCAAAATTGGGGTCTTACAGATGCCCCTATTTAAGGTCATTCTAGTCGGAGAAGTGAAGTTTAGAAATCTTCATCTCGACGCGGTAGAATGGGCTTAAATAATAGTAATGAGACGAATTTTGGTCCCTAAGAGACCTCATGATGCAGGTGTATGCATGCAAAAAGCAAATTCTGTGGGGAATATATGGTTCACACAGAAGAAAAGACGATCCATCGGAGTAATACACTCACCAGGAACAGAGACTCTAATAAGGCTCTCATTGGGGGATAGTAAGGAAAAAGAATGCGTGAGCAGGACACGACTTTGATTAGGGAAAACAAAACTGACACAGCGTGACTAAGACACGACTCCGAGTGGGGGTAACAGACATCGGACTGGAGAGCTTGCTGGGGAAGCAAAGGACTCACACCGGGGAATAAAGAAATTCCAAAGGAAAATAAATCCATAGGAAAGACATAAGCTGACTCAACTGTCCATAAAGGATACTTCGGATAAAAATCCGGACTCGGACCAGGAAAAGATTCACATAGAACTTCCCTGCCGGGAAATGCATATACTGGGGAATAAACACCCATATAGCAAAAGGGTAAAAATCACCAAAGGAAACTCCGCAGGGGTATGTCTAACAAAGAGACTCTCCTGGGAAAAGCAACAGGAAATGAGGTGTTACCGGTATAAGGGTAACAAACTCGGGAAGAGTGAATATCTAAGACCGGTATAAGGGTGAGAGATATCAATCAACCAACATCTGAGAAAGACCAACAAAGGGTACAAAAACTCAGGAAAATCTGACTCCACAAGGGACCAATGTCATAATAGGGAGTAGAAAGGAAGGAACACCAGGGATACCGAGGTATATAATAGGTGACCGACCGAAACGTGAATTGGTATATATGCCAAGACACTCATCATCCGAAAGGAGGGCTTGAAAAAGCAAAATCAACTTACTGGATGGACATTCGAATCCACAACGGGAAAACGAATCTTACTCAACTGGGGACACAAACCCAAATAGTGCATGAAATATAATATCCATTACCGGCAGACCGTGGATAAGAATACTCGCATGAGATATATTATTTATTACCGTCAGAACGTAGACAATAAACTCGCATGGTAAGAAACACCAGAGATACCGAAGTATATAATAGGTGATCTACCGAAAAGTGAATTGGTATATATGTCAAAACACACATCCGAAACACAAACTGGTTAAAGGATGTATATTCGATTCTACAAAGAATACGAATCTTGCTCAGGTGGGGAAAATCAACAAAGGATTCCAACTAAAGAGCGCATGAGACATATTATTCATTACCGGCAGACCGTGAATAATATACTCGAAAGGACAAGACACCAGAGATACCGAAGTATATAATAGGTGACTAACCAAAGAGAGAGACAATCGTTACCAAGCATCCGGGTAAACGAGAGACAACTCAAGGGATAAATTGCAAGCATCCGGCAATTATCCAACAACAAGAATATTCGACTCCGCAAAAGGGAAATAACGAATCTTACTCAACCAGGGAAACACAAAAGGCTTCAACTGAAGAGTGCATGAGATATATTATCCATTACCGTCAGAACGTGGATAGTATACTCGCATGGAAGATTATCCACAACCGGTATGAGGGTTAATAAAGGATAAATCGTCCGAAAAGAGAGGCATCGGGATACCAACAGGTATATAATGATGACCAATCAAAGGGGGTAACAACATTACCAACAAAAGGTAAGTGAAAGACTCACTGGGGATAGATTGCAAGCATCCGGAAATTATCCGCAAAAGCAAGGAATACATTGATAAACAATCAATGATCCGGGGAACAAATCACTAGCAAACGGTGAAAGACCCACTGGAGACTTCAAAAGGATAACATTGCAAGCATCCGGCAATGATCCAGGAGACTGCTGGGCATACAAGTGCTTACTCAAGAGCAACTACCCAAAGCAGGAAGGAATATCAACATCGAATATTGAATGAAGATAACCACGAAGGAGAGATTAGGTCTTACATCTACCGAATACGGGGCAGAAGACCAAAAATCTGGCTGAGGAAACAAGGGGTTTAACAATACCGACTACTGGGTAAGAAACCAAAGACTCAGCTGAGGATAAAATTGCTAGCAACCGGCAATTATCCACATGTATCATAAGATACAACTCCGCTGGAGAGAAAAATCACAGCGACATAGGATTTACAGCTACCGAATACGGGGTAGAAGACCACAAACTCCACTGGGGATACCAATCACCACAGGGAACAAAACTCTGTTTGGGATAACACCATAACAACAGAAGAATTCACCAACAAACAGATCGAACCGCGAAGGTTACCACTGCTAAGGGAAAAGAGACAGGACTCACAGCTACCGAATACGGGGTAGAAGCCATACTCTGGTGGGAATAACCACAAATTAGGGTTTACATCTACCGAATACGGGGTAGAAAACCACAATTCTGCGTGGGGATAGAATAAATCACGAATCCGCACGAGAACCAAAAATGAGGTTTATAACAGACCACAAACTCTGTTGGAGAGTAAGGAATTAGGATTTACGACTACCGACTATCAGGTAGAAAACCAACAACTCTGGCTGGGGACTAAAAGGTATATAACCACAAGTTTTGCCAAGAAAGCCAGGAGAATAGGACTTACAACTACTGGTATAATGGTAGAGGCCAAAAATCGACTCTTGCGAAGGAATGAAAGGTATATAACCACAAATTCCGCCAAGAGGAAAGGAACAATAGGACTTACAACTACCGGTATAAGGGTAGAGGCCCGAAACTCCGCTGGGGATAAAAATCACCACAGGGAAGCACAAGGAACAGACGACAAATGTCAATTCAGGAAAGATCCGAAAAGACAGACTGAATCAAGACACGTCCTAATGAGGATATAACTCAAATAGGAACCTCCATCCCAATATATGTGTTGGGAGGAAACGGAAGAAACCGTCATCCACGAGGAAATATCTCAGTGGGGAACTGCAGAAGGAAAGACAGACATTTTCTGCTTATGGGCTGACTCTATATGGAGAGATTTGACACCCGACATCTGCTCATGAAGATCTATAAAGATCTATATCACCATAGCAGGGAACAACAAACAAAGGATATATGGCAAAAAATGCAACATGAATATCTGAATGTTTTATGAATATGCATGAATATGCATGGTTTATGTTTGATGAATGCTGACAAAAAAGACATATCTAACACAACAAGTCCAGGAATCAAACGTCTGGTATTACACTTCCAGGGGAAAACCAACTGGAAGGCCAATTCTGCTGAAGATCTACATGCTATAAAGCAAAGATCTGCGGGTACTGCTGGGAAGCAGAAGCAAAAGAATCAGAAATATCTGGAGAATACCAAATCTCTGAGCAATGGATCAACGATCGTCCCAACTGGGGCACAGAAAGTCACAACAGGCAAAGAGCCACAAAGACAAATCTGTTGGCGAACAAGAGAATCTCAAAGTCCTGCAGGGGATCCTAGCAGCACTGCTAAGGGAACGGATCCAACATAACTCCATTGGGGAACAACCCACTGAGGGAGCAAAGGTTACCCGGATAGAGTTTGGCTGCACACGCAACTCTACTGGGGATATCATCAACTACTCTCTTGGGGAACAACCCACCGAGGAAGGAAAGCACCAAACAAGTAGATTCTGCAACAAACCACTCTACTCGGGGCGAACACACATCTGATGGATCACATCAGCAGATTCTGCAACAAAATCCGCTCTACTGAGGATCGAAAGGTAATCAGGAAATCAATACAATCTCTGGATGACGGAGCTATCAACCGGCCATACCGGGGATTGAAGGAGGTTCAACAGGCAATAATGCCACAACAACCGCTCTGCAGACAAATGCTGGAGAAAGTGGGTGAAAATACTGGGATACCAACCCAATCAACCACGGAGTAGGAAAATAAATCCTGCTCTGCTGAGAATAACAACCATTCTGATAGAGAGAAAGTAAACAACTCCGCTCGCGACTTCGCCGGGGAAAAGGTAAAGTACCGGGTATCAAACCACTGACTTACCGAGTCTTCCAAAAGGAAAGCGACCGTGCTGAGAAAACAGACAAATCCGCTGGCAACTGCGCTGGGGAGAGTGACAACAACTCTGCTCGCGACTTCGATGGGGATATCAATAACAGCTCTACTGTGCCAAGGAGACAAATAAAGTCTGGGGATAGGGACCCACTGGAGAAAGTGGCGAGGCACCAAGGTGGCAAACCATCAACCGCCGAATCTTCCACAAGGAAATCATCCATGCTGGGGAAAACTGTTGCTGGAGAAAACTGAGTCTTCAACAACATTCTGCTTGGGGAACAACCCCACCAACAACTCGACTTACAATCATGCTGGCAACTCACTTGGGGAGAAATACGGGATGCGGGGATATCAACCCACTAACCACAAATATCCTGAACACCTGAGCAATCAAGCCGGGGAGAGACTACTGCTGGAGAACAGACTGAGTCTTCAATACACCACTCTGCTTCGGGGAGTCAAAATCCACAGAAGCTCTGCTTAGGGAACAACCCCAACAACCAAATCTCTGCTTGGGGAACAACCCCAACAATCAAATCTGGAGAAGAAGGATACAAACCAAACCAGGCGTATGAATAAATGCCTTACCTGTTGGAAATCATGCCACCCTTGGGAGAGCACTGAGAAATTCTTTGAGTATCCTTTTATCATAGTGGATGTTCACTTTGTTTAAAACAATAAATTTTGAAAAATTTTGTTTTTAAAACAATGATATTTTTATCAATTAAAACATGCAAAACATTTGTTGAATTGAAACAAATAAGAGTGCAAATAATTGGATAAAAAGCTCAAATTTATTTGATGGAATGGTAGTCTGCAAATGGCAAGGCTCCATAGATCTGTACAAATTTGAAATCAGTGATGTATATTGGAAGAGGGCTACATTGAACATAATGACCCTTTCTCTACCAATTTGAATCTCGATGTATTCGAAGCTTCAGTTGACGATGAATCGAGAATCCTCTGACGAAAAGACGATTGGTGACCAGAAAGTCTTGTCAGGATGCAGTTACTTGCCAAATCCCTAATTTTTGCCTAGATTGCCCCAGAGTGAGGTACTCAATCTAGCGGGATGCAAATATGCTTTTTATCAAGTCTCTAACTTTTGCCTGGATTACCCTTGTAGGTTCTCCACCGAGACGCTCATTTTTGCCTAAGCCGCCCTTTCGGGTTTTCAACTTAGCAAGCTATTCTGTTTTTCATTTGCATATACTTTTTTTTTAGGCAAAGTATCTCTTAACTGCATCTGAATTCACAGGACGAGTGAAATCCTCCCCATCCATTGTTGTAAGCATCAAAGCACCGCCTGAAAAGGCTCTCTTAACAACATATGGACCCTCGTAGTTTGGAGTCCACTTGCCCCTGGAATTGGGCACGAAAGACAAAACTTTCTTGAGCACAAGGTCACCTTCTCGGAACACACGAGGCTTGACCTTCTTATCGAATGCTTTCTTCATTCTCTGCTGATATAACTGACCATGGCACATGGCAGTTAATCGCTTCTCTTCAATCAAATTCAACTGGTCATAACGACTCTGAATCCATTCAGCATCAGTCAACTAGGGATTGGAGGGTATCATTCTTTTATTTTTTTTCTCTTTGAAAATTTTTTCCTGATTTTTCATTGCATTTTGATTTTTCACCCTCTTCTCTCCTTTTTTTTTTTTTTTTTTTTTGCATTACATTTGTAATGCCCCAGTTTGACTGTTCTACTGATTCTCATGATACAGCTGAATGAGCTTCTCTTGTGCTCCAGAATGCGGGTAATCTCATCAGGAATCCCCTTCAACATCATCTTCCTCTGCTCCGAATACAAGGAATTCAAGATTGGGAGATGGAGTTGGATCATTATGTTCAATGGGTTTAGAAATCCCTGCATAATGATTCTGGATAATGAAAAGCTTTTGAATTTTAAACAAGCAAAATCATTTATGCAGATGAAAAAGCTGTTTTTATTTTTCAAGGTTTTTTTGTGATCACTGATTTCATGCAAAAAGCAAAAAGTGAAAACAAATGGAAAAACAAATGTTTAACAATGCATTAATTGAATGAAATATCATTGTATTAAATGCTGCCAACAATGTCATCACTTCTCCTTTTGGCATGGGAGAAGGGTTTCGAACAAAATGAACAATTACTCTGATCTATGGATGACCGTAGGAACATCTAAAGCGACCCAATTGTGGCAGACACCACCAGGAATAACAAAATTGTTCACATCCTCTGCATTCTCTTCAATGATAGCAGCAGCTTCCTCTTCAGGCAGATCATCATGGATGAATCCTCCACTCGTGAACAGACCGTGCTCATTATATGCCCCAGAACAATAGCCAATGCCAGCCCGGGATTTATTAACCAGGAATAAATCCATCAACAGCACTTAGTCTGGCAAGTATCTCTCTGAGTTCACAATTCTCTTGCTCAAGACGGTCCATCACTCTGGTAGAGATTGGCTCTGGTGTAGTACCGGCGAAGTGCGTCTCCAAAATAAATGAAGATCGCAGGGTTAGACCACAGGACGGGAAACTGAGAACGACGCCTGCTTATGCAAATGATGCATGCAATGCTCGTGCAGATGATTTGTTTTTACCTCAAAGGAACTCAAGGGTTTTACTTGCAAACTTTGAAATATTAACATTTTGATCATATATGAGAATATCTCATCAGATACATCAGGTGAAAAAATTTTCCCGGTTTTTCCATGTTTGAAATTTTTTGCAAATAAACTCCTTTGAGTTCCTTGAAAATTTTCTTTTTTTTGATGATATGGATGCGGATGAATGTATGAATGTATGGATGCAACAATCACACTCAAGGATCAAGCAAAGCACACCAAACAAAGGTCGTGGGAAAGCTCATTGTATCCCTAATATCAATCATCCATTTTGGTGGATTTAGGTTTTCACCTTATCGACACCCAAGTTCCATTGATATTAACGGTACATGAACCGGCTCTAACATCCTTAATATCAACCATCCGTTTTGGTGGATTTAGGTTTTACACCTGATCAACACCCAGGTTCCATTGATATTAACAATGTTTGAACGACTCAACCACGAATCACGGGTTTGCTGAGAGTCACGAGCATGGAGTCTCGGTTAAGAACCACCCAAAGGGAGTGTACTAGGGTTTAAACCTGCCAGACATGTTCTATCAGAGGTTCCCATAATCATCGTCCCATCTCTCGGATATTATCGGAGGAACGAATACTCGTATTCCAAAAAATATTCTCGAGAGAGACTCTTATGAGTGTAGTATCGCGTGACAATCGCATCAGAACTTACATCTGAACGACCTCCGCACTACGTCCTAAAAATAGGCCAAGATGGGTTTGGTAAACTAAGGTCCTTGGCTTCTAAGGCACATGATTGAAAGAATAATGCCTAACCACAAATAACTTGTGTGACATTATTAGTCCAACATGACCTCCACCAAGTGAATGGACTCGCAAGTCAACTGGCTAAGGACTACTCCACACCAGTCGACAAGACTACGCCATTCTCCTATCCTAGAGTGCACTCGAGTTCGGGTATAGAACTCATCTCACAAAGATCACCAAAGCAAACAACATTTGTATATCAAGCAATTCACACATTACAATCAATACAGTGATCCCAAATTGTACAAAAACATGTCAAATAACAAATAATAATATATCACACAACAAGGGTGAAAAGTAGGCAACACCACCAAGGACAGTCTGATTCCCCAGTGGAGTCGCCACTTTTCTGTAGCGGTGTATTCGTTACTATATGATCTATTGATTAAATCACAAGCAATGTATACAATGAATATAGAGTCGCCACCGCACTTTTATTTATCCTAAGGACTGGTAAATTTAAACTGGTTCACTGGGTTTTTTTTTTAATTATTATCTTGTTTTTTATTAAAAAAATTAAATAACTAAAAAGCGAACAAAAACCTAAGAAGTTTTACACGTAGAAAACTAATGAAAAAGATCAGAGATCGGGGTAAGGGGTAAATTACGCAATGGGAAGGTGTTAGGCACCCACTACGTCCTAGGTACTCCTAGGGAGCCCTTTTCACACTTTGTTGTTTGAAAATTATTATTTGTCATGACATAAGTATTGTGCAAACATGATTGGAATGATGAGGAAAGAATGTACAAATTAATTATTTTTGTGTTTGGATGGATAACCATTGCCTACGTACCTTTACAGGATCAAAACCTCGTAGTTCGGCTAAAAACTTCCAAAAGTTAGTGGATTCAATTTTAAAACACAAGCTCAAAGGTCTTACGTTACCCACGGGAGAAAACTCAACCTTAAGAAACAACAAGTCCACCATGTGAGAAAAGCTTCAACTTGCTAGAGAGGGGTTAACCCTATAATAAGCAAGGAAGACTTACAACTCAATCAACTAAGGACAAATAGGTGAGATTAATATCAACCAACTAGGGTAAATCAAACCTATAGCTAATGTATGAAAACTTAACAAACATGGACAAAGCCACAAAATCATTTGAATGGGTGAAGTTAATTGATTTGGATTATCTACAAAGTATGGTCAAAGTATGATTAAAGTCAATTCAAAATGAAGAAGTATTTACAAAAATAAAGTTTGGAAAATCATGGACTTAAGGTCCAAGTTTCTAATTTGAAAAAGGGTGAGGATGTTTGCACAACACTTATTTCAAGTTTTAGAACATGTGTGAAAAGTTTAGGACACAATGGGATGAATGGATAATGGTGGAATGTAAAACTTCTTAGAAAGGTTCACCTCTTGAAATCATATAGAAGATGATTCAAGTGTGTCCTTAGGAATAGGCTACAAATGAGCAATGAACATGGTAACAGATGAAGGTAAATAAAAGCGGATACTGGATGCCACTCAATGGTCTTATACCTGTCTCCTAAAACATGTAAGGATATCAGAAGCCACTCTATGGACTCACACTAACCTCCATCAGAATAAAACAAAAAACAAAACAGGGAAGTCAACTGCCAATCTATCTGGACTTATGTTAACCTCCACAGTATGATCCTAGGACTACAAATGCCACATCACATGGACTTACAATGAATCCTCACATACAACAACAATGCTCAAACAAAGAGCAAAGAAGATATGAGTGACCAATGAGGTCTTACACTCTATCTCTTCCATATCATAGGAACAAAAGCCAATCAATATGGACTTACAATTGTCCTCAATGGGAAAACATCAATGTCACAAGGACAAATGAAATGATCATGCACTAATGGCAAACAAAGATGATAAATGCACAGCGGCAATCAATGATAGTAAATGCACAATGGCAATCAAGTAATCATGTATAAATGAATCAAGTAATCAATCACATAAATTCAAGTAGCACACGCTATAACCATTCAATGAGGCTCAAGCAAAAGGGTTTGACTATGAAAGTCCACTGTAAGAGGTAAGTGTCGCTCTTAACCTTGCCATTGAAGGGCTAAGGTGAAGCAGATGAAAGGATATGAGGGGTGTGCCTCATTGCTTCTATCTCAGGTCCGAGAGAGCATGTAAATATAAGAATGTGGGGGAGTTCAGAAAGATGGAACTCTTTCCCCAATTGTTGACTCGATAGATCTTGGGTTTGGATCTCAATGCTACAACCATGTAATGGGAGCAAGGAGAAGACTCACAGAATAGTGGGAGATAGGCTACTTATCTCTTTGATCCACCAATTGCCTCAAAATGAGGACTTTTCCTGCTTGGGACAAATATAAACATACACAAGCATTGCCTCTTAAGGAGGACTTCAGACAGTTTGCCCGGCCAAATAACGGGTCGGGTCTCCAGACTACATGAAGAAGAAGGTGCAATACCTCAATGCTAATTGCTTATAAGCAAAGCAATGCAAGTTCTTAAGAGAACTGAGCAACTAAGGGTACCTGAAATAGTCAAACAGAATCAGCATCCCGACATAAACAAAACAACAACAATAAGAATCAACCAATGTACAATCAAACAATAATGTGCAACATGTGCATAACACAAAGATCAAGTGGACCAAGCCCTACAAAACAAACAATTAGTCAAATGATTTCAACTCAATTATGCATCAACCTCCTTAAGGCATTAGCTTTTTAACCTGAAAAGTCAAAGTCAAGCTCAAACATAAGTAACAAGACCACTAGGCCAAGCCTAGGGTCCAAAGGATGGAAAAATCCTAAAACAGCAAGCAAATCATGATCAAAACCAAGATATTTCAATTACAAAAGGACCCCAATTAGTCTCATATCCAAACTATGCACTAATTTCATTTGATGCACAAATTAAGACAAAGTAACCAATATTGAATCACATATGGACAACCAGAATGATTACATCCAAAAAAAATACCAAAACAGCATAGAAAATTCCACAAAAATTATATCCTAAACAGAGGACATTCAACAAGCTACATGTCAATTTTCATGCCATTTGGACTAGTGGAGCTATGGGAATTAATTCAACATGTCAAAGCATGCAAAAACACAATCAAATCAAGTCACAGAATGTACACTAACTTCAATCAAGTGGTAAACAGTGGTATTAAATGGGAAATGAGTAGGACCAAAGCCAAATGAAAGCTACACATGTTAGGAACTACCTCACCAAATTTCATGTTCATAGGGTTAGGGATGAGGATTTGGCAACATGGGAAAAAATGTTACACAAGCAAAGCTCAAAAAATGCTAAGCAGCAAGCAAAAATCCTAATCAATTAGAAAATGGATTATAAAAATCCACAAAAATTCATGTTGAAAGTTAACATATCAAAGGTATCTCATGCAAAAAATCATGACCATAGGCCATATGGAAGCATGGAAAAATAATACATAAACTCAGCATATCAAAGTGTGACACATATTGTCACACTCAAAAAGAATTAATCACATCTAGCAAACCAGAGGTCCAAAAATTACAAATCCTATGTCAAAAATTCCAGAAGTGTGTCAAGAATCAACCTATAAAATTTCAATTCAATTGGATAAGGCATGGTCATTTTATGATAGAAATGGTAAAACATATGAATATTGCACACATTAAGAACATCCCTATACCAATTAATTTTTCTACCAAGCACAATTTTAATTTTTATGCCTAAAAAAAAGTAGACTAAAAATGGAGATTAACAAAAAAAGTCTCAGATTATTTGGATGAATATTGGTGATTTTATGATTTTTTGAAGTTTTGAAATATTTATTGAAACAATTATTTAGGTTGAATTAGGATTAATTAATTAATTAGGAGCGAAATGGCAGATTCGTAAATAATGCGACCAAGGCTAAAACGCAGTCGCTTGACTTAAATGATGTGGCGCCACTTGATTTGCTGGATCCGGCGCCAAAACACAATTTGAAACTGGAACGCGAGAAGCATGGATCAAACAGAAACAAAATTCCAGAAAAACTTCTTCTTCTTCGCGTGAATGTTCTTCGTCACTCGCAAACTCGGTTATGAGCAAACGTCCACCAAATTTCACGAGCCTTACGCCGTTGGAATCGTCTCACCGAGTACAACAACAATATGCCAATGAAATCTCCTAATTCCTATCGTACAGCACAGATCGAGCGAAAGAAGATTTCGCATCAAAGTGTAAATTCAAGATTGCTCTCTATAATCTTAACGATTTTAATTCTACAAAGTGCTGCGAACTCTACACATCATGCTCTACAATAACCACACAATAATTTTGAGTTTGGTAGAAATCGGATCCTAACCTTCTCGAGGTGCAGCCGTGGATTCCGTGCGTGTTTTGCCTTGATGAGTGAAAACAGAAGCTGCACAAGCTCTAAGGAGATGAATGATGGTGAGAATCCAGCTCGAGAGTGCTTAGATCAATGTCGTTTCTCAACTGCCATTGGAGGATGAACCTTGCTTTGGTGAAGATCCTGATGCGATTTGCTCCAAATCTCCTTCAACAGAATTGTAACAACACCTGCACAGGGAGGATCAAGAAAGCAAACACGAAACAATAGAGGAAATCTTGGTGAATTTTGGAGAAGAATCAAAATGCAAAGTGTGAAAAGTTGAGAGGATTGGTGAGATTTTCTTGAGATTTCTGTTTTGGATCTGTGAATTGTGATTAGTCTCTGAGAAAACAATTATAATTAACTATATATACTACCACTTAATCCAACAATTAATCCTAATTAGTGAAAAAAGTGATTAGCAAAAATGAGCTTATGTGCATGGTTTGGCCTTTATGCCCTTGGATGCTTAGAAGCATTGCAGCAGTAATTTATCACTTTGAACAAGTTGCAAATCTCATTTGGAAGCTAATGGCATTAGTCCCATGTCCATTGGATGCATAATTCTCAATTTCACTATGTGATGGTATTTTGTCCATTTTTCCAATTCATTTCAAAAGCTAATTTCCAAACCATGAAGCCTTAGCATGTTATGAATATTCCAACAAGTTTCAAATGCCATTTGTGAGGTGTTGCAAAAATCCCCACTCAAAAATTCCAATTATTTCACAAGTTGGACAATTTTGCCCCTGGTTCATTTAACTGTCCAGTTGAAATTTGACTTTTTGCATTGACCACTTTTGAAGAAATCCAATTATGCACCATGAAAGTACATGTCAAATGGATTTTGTGCATATAAAGAACATTCAATTTGGACACTCCATGTGGAAGTTATGCCCTCCTGATTATGGGTCATTTTTGAAATTCACTGGACCATAACTTGACAACCATACATGGGATCTTCAAGTTCTTGGATATTTTGGAATTGTGAGAACAAGATATTCAACTTTCATGTTGGACAAATTTTGATTTGAAGCTTGTATGATGAAGTTATTTTGAGGGGAAAAACTTTCCATTTTGGGCAGGTGAAAATTACAGGTCATTTCCATTTTTGCAAACTTTTTGTCTGACTTCAAATCCTTCAATCTTGATCTTTGAAATGCCAAATGAGACTTGTATGGACATGAATGAGGTCTTTCTAACCATCTCACACCTTCCAATCCCTGATTAAATGCACAGTTGACCACAGTTGACTTTTGTTGACTTTTCTATGGTTTTGGATGACTGGGCCATGTTCTGATGAATTCCAAGCCTCTTTCACATGAGATCTTGCTTCCAAATGATATCACAAGTTATATGAACTCTTTATGAATGGTCATGGTGTCCACATTCTTCAAGAATGGCCACCATCTATTGCTCAATGGCTGATTTTGACTGTTTGACTAATGATTGCTTCAGCTGCAAGCAACAAGGTTAAATGACAATATTTTTGTACTTTTGGTTAGTGAACATATGAAAAGCAATGACATACAAATGCAATACATGCTTGGTGATCAAGAATCACACTCACAAGGTATCCCCACCCACTAGGAGGGCAGCTAGGGTATGCAATGATCCTTGAGGCCATGATATGATATGATATGGGCCATGAGGGATCTTAGGGCCAAAATTGGGGTCTTACAAGTAGGATTTGCAATCGACCGAGTAGGAAGAGAGTGTTAGTGAGAGAGATGCAAATGAGAGAGTGTGGAGAGCTAAGTAAAAATTTTCGCAGCAGGGTTGCAAAACAGCAAATTTGTGTTAGGGCAAAAATGAGTGCCCTGCTGAGATTTAAATAAGTGCTGTCATGCAGCGCTCGCTGCTGCTTCGCCTAGCGAGCATCTGGCGAGCATGACAGCAAATGCCTTTTCCAAGGCAGCAGTTCATGTTCATACAGCATGGTTAGCACTAGGAAACCCAACACACACAACACAAAAAACAGTAAATACTTACAATGTTGGGGTGCCTCCCAACTAGCGCTTGTTTAACGTCGGCTAAGCTCGACGGTGTGATGCTCACAGAGGAGCATCAAGCGGTAGAGCACAGCTCTCGCGATCCACATGACCGCCGAGATAAGCTTTCAATCGTTGGCCATTCACGGTCCAACTATCTTTCTTGTCTATGTCTTCAATAACAATAACCCCGTACTCCTTCACATCTTTCACCCGAAATGGCCCGAACCATTTTGATTTCAACTTCCCGGGAAACAATTTCAACCGGGAGTTAAACAATAAGACCAATTGTCCGGGCACAAATTCTTTGTTACGGAGCTTCTTGTCGTGATACTTTTTTGCCTTCTCCTTGTACAACCAACTTGAGTGGTATGCGGCATTGCGCATCTCTTCCAACTCAAGTAGTTGCACTTTCCTTTTTTCACCGGCCAACTCATTTTCAAAATTTAAAAACTTTAGGGCCCACAAGGCCTTGTGCTCCAATTCAACCGGCAAATGGCAAGTTTTACCAAATACCAATTGAAAGGGAGTTAGGCCAATTGGAGCTTTAAAGGCCGTACGGTAGGCCCATAATGCTTCGTCCAATTTTTGGGACCACTCCTTTTTTGAATTAGACACGGTTTTTTCGAGGATTCTCTTAATCTCACGATTAGAGACCTCAGCTTGCCCATTAGCTTGTGGGTGATACGGAGTCGTCACCCTATGCGATACACCGTAATGTTTTAAAATAGTTTCCAAAGGTTCATTACAAAAGTGTGACCCTCCATCACTTATCAACACTCGGGGGGTTCCGAAACGGGAAAATATGTTTTTCTTCAAAAAATTTATCACCGTTTTCGCATCCGCCCGAGGTGAGGCAATCGCCTCAACCCACTTAGAGACATAATTGACAGCAACAAGCATGTACTCGTTCCCATAAGAGGGTGGGAAAGGTCCTACGAAATCTATGCCCCAACAATCAAATACTTCCACTTCTTGGATATTTTGGAGAGGCATTTCATCTCTCTTACCTATCCCACCGCTTCTTTGGCAACTGTCACAACTTTGCGCATGGGTATGTGCGTCTTTAAAAATAGTGGGCCAATAAAATCCCGATTGAAGAATTTTAGTGGCCGTTCTAACCCCATCATAATATCCGCCGTAAGGCGAGTTGTGACAATGCCAAAGGATGCTCTGGGCTTCATCTCCAGTTACGCATCTCCTTAATAGGTTATCACTACCCAACTTAAACAAGTATGGGTCATCCCAAACATAATACTTCGCATCCGAAAGGAACTTCCTTTTTTGGTTCGAAGTTAGGTCGGAAGGCACAAAACCACTAGCCTTGTGGTTTGCAAAGTCTGCAAACCATGGCCTAACTTGAACCTTAAACAGTTTTTCATCAGGAAATTCTTCCCGGATTTCCTTTTCAGATGCGGTAACCTCCACATTCACTAAGCGGGATAAATGATCCGCTACCAAGTTTTCCGACCCCTTCTTGTCTTTGATTTCTACATCGAATTCTTGTAACAAGAGGATCCAACGGATGAGCCTTTGCTTCGAATCCGGTTTGGTTAGCAGATATTTAATCGCCGCGTGGTCGGTATACACAACGACTTTAGACCCTATAAGATAGGACCTAAACTTTTCTAGCGCATACACTATTGCAAGTAGTTCTTTTTCCGTTGTGGCATAATTTATTTGAGCCTCGTTAAGAACCTTACTCGCATAATGTATCGCATGAAAAGTTTTGTCTTTTCTTTGGCCAAGTACCGCTCCAACAGCATAGTCACTCGCATCACACATTAGTTCAAAATTTTCATTCCAATTGGGAGCGACTATTATTGGAGCGGTAACCAATTTTTCTTTTAAAGTTTCGAAAGCTTTCAAACAATCATCGGTGAGGAGAAATACCTGGTCCTTAGCGAGCAAATTGCTCAAAGGCTTAGCCACCTTTGAGAAGTCCTTGATAAAGCGCCGATAGAACCCGGCGTGCCCCAAAAAGCTACGGATGCCCTTCACATTCACCGGAGGAGGTAATTTTTCTATCACTTCAACCTTAGCTCTATCCACTTCAAGCCCCCTTCTAGAGACTTTGTGGCCTAGCACGATCCCCTCGGTCACCATGAAGTGACACTTCTCCCAATTAAGCACCAAATTGGTCTTCACACATCTCTCCAACACCGTCTTCAAGTTCGCCAAGCATTGACTAAAAGACCCACCAAATACCGAGAAGTCATCCATGAAGACTTCCATTGTTTTCTCTATCAGATCGGCAAAAATGGCTTGCACACATCGTTGGAAAGTCGCTGGTGCATTGCACAGCCCAAAGGGCATTTTTCGGTATGCGAACACTCCAAACGAACACGTGAAGGCCGTCTTCTCATGATCGGCCGGGTCAACCGCAATTTGATTGTACCCGGAGTAGCCGTCCAAAAAACAATAGTATTGTTGGCCCGATAGTCTTTCGAGCATTTGATCCATAAATGGGAGTGGAAAATGGTCCTTTCGAGTCGCGGTATTCAACCGCCTATAATCAATACACATTCTCCACCCCGTTGCAACTTTAGTGGGGATCAATTCGTCCTTGTCATTCCGGATCACGGTAATCCCCCCTTTCTTCGGAACAACGTGCACGGGACTAACCCATGGACTATCCGAGTTCGGGTAAATCATCCCCGCATCCAACAGCTTTACCACTTCCTTTCGAACAACCTCCTTCATGGTAGGATTTAGGCGGCGTTGTGGTTGAGCCACCGGCTTAAAATCCTCCTCCATCAAAATCTTGTGCATACAATAGGATGGACTAATTCCTTTTAGATCGGAAAGAGTCCAACCCATGGCTTCTTGATTTGTTTTTAACACAATGATTAGACGGGCCTCTTCTTCATTTGTCAAAAGGTTGCTTATGATGACCGGCTTTGCCTCGGTCTCATCAAGGAATACATATTTCAAAGTAGAGGGTAGCACTTTCAATTCAATTGGCGCTTTTTCGTCAATAACCTCCTTCTTCAAGTTTTCCTCCTCTACTTCCCATGGTTGTAAGTCGTCTAAACTATCAAGTTCCTTTAAGCATTCCTCAAGAGCTAGCTCTTTTTCAACAGTGAAAACCTCCAATGAGTCGTCAAGAGCTAACTCCATAGGAGATATCTCATGAATATGCTTTGAAACCTCCATAATAGCGTCTTCGATCACATCAATGCGGAAGCTATCATTTCTATCTTTTGAATGCTTCATTGCCTCGAATAGATCGAATGTCACTTCCTCATTTTGAACTCTCACCTTCATTAAACCGTCATCAACATCTATCATCATTCGCGCGGTCTTCATGAACGGTCGGCCCAAGATGAGCGGAGCATCATCATCTTCCTCCATATCAATAACAATAAAATCGACCGGGAAAAAGAATTTGTCGACCTTCACCAAAACATCTTGGGCTACGCCATGAGGATGGGTCGTCGACTTATCCGCCAATTGCAACGTCATTCGGATGGACTTAATCTCAATGTTGCCAAGTCTCTTGATAATTGACAAAGGTATAAGATTAATGCTTGACCCCAAGTCAATAAGTCCTTTCCCGACATAGACGTCACCAATTTTAACCGGCAATGTAACTCTTCCCGGATCAACCTCTTTCTTAGGAAGCGTCCTTTGAATAATGGCACTACAGCTCGCGTCAAGGACGATGGTCTCCGGTTCCGTATACCTCCACTTTTTTGTTAGTATGTCCTTCATGAACTTGGCATACTTGGGCATTTGCTCCAAGGCTTCGGCAAACAGAATGTTGATTTGCAACTGTTTAAAAATATCCATGAACCGGGCGTAATGCCGTTCATTCTCCCTTTTGGACGGAGCATGAGGATAAGGAAGGTTTTGGATTAGAGTAGCGCTCACTACCTGATCGCTCGACTGTGTGAGTCGAGAATGGGATACAAACTGCAAGTGCACAGTTCTATCGCGTAGTTTTAAAAGATATCGATCCCACAGGGACTTATGAATCGATATACCGTTATCTAAGGTTACTACGTAAAGCTAAGGTGAAAAATGTTTGATTGTTTGGGGAAAAACTAAAGGCTAAACTAAGATCTAGATTAAATATTAATAAAACGGATATCGGTATGTAGTTCGTCAAAACTAGGGAATCAAGTCTTTGTCGGTTTCTTGGTTTTAAAATAAATCGTTTCGGTTAACTTTATTGGTTAAAGGTTTTATCTCAAACTCTCGCTCTGTTGAATAAATCATGATTTTATATTAATGTAGTTGTCACTTATAATTAAGTCAAAAACCATATTTTGAAAGCAATAAAGTTGCAGAAACTCTTCTTAAGAAAACACTGACCGTTTTAAACACCCTTATCTCAAACTCTCGCTCTGTTGACTTAGGTTATATAATTAATCCAAATGCTTAACTCTCGTCCTCACATTCAATCTTTAAAAATACTTTTTGGAAAAGGTCAGAATTTAATTAACTCTAAAACTTGCTCTCGCCCTGATCTAGAATTAATGCCTAACTTACACTGTCCAGTTAAAACCTCAAACTCTCGCTCTATTGATTTTAACTTCTTTATGTCCTTTACTTTTGTAAAAAATCTTGTTATTAAACCTGTAAGTTGAGACCGTAAAAAGATTGATTTTAATTTTAAGTTTAAATAGACCGACTCAGTCTTGATCCCTTATTCTGCTTACTTTACATACCGATATCTAGGCGAATTAGCCAGACATGCTAAATGAACAAGAATACATATCATGCATAAACAGACTCATTCCAGGCAGATAATATAAATAAATAATAAAACAAAACATTAAATAATGATTAAAGAACCTGAATGCGTAATACAATAGTCTTGAACACTCCACCACAAGCCGGTAGGATTTGTTCTTGGAATCTTCAATTAAACAATAAATTAAACCAAGGAAATAAAACTAGAATCTAACGTAAGGTTAGATCCGATAAAAAGTTGCACAATAGTTTCCGGTGTAGAAACTATTATGCGAAAAATATCTAAATGCTAAAAAGGGAAAGGTAAATTGCAAGGGAAAAAGAATGTAG
Organism: Lathyrus oleraceus; assembly: GCF_024323335.1. Lineage (NCBI taxonomy): Eukaryota > Viridiplantae > Streptophyta > Magnoliopsida > Fabales > Fabaceae > Lathyrus > Lathyrus oleraceus. The sequence goes on along the minus strand of NC_066584.1, from coordinate 48,839,350 downwards.
AACTTGCAAAAGAAATAAATAAATAAACAATGTTAAGTTGCTGGAAAAGAAAAATAAGCAAAAGCGCAAAAAGAAGGAAAATTGGAAAAGCTTCGGCAATGTGAGCGTGGAAAAACCGAGGAACCCTTTTAGGTTTTTGAAGTAGCTATTTATATTGGTGCTGGTAACTGCTTTTCGTTTCCCAAGGTCTTCAACGTGGCTAAATGCACGGCGTGGATATAGGACACAAACTCCTCAACGTCTCTTCAAGTCTTCTGAGGGCGTTACTTGCGCCAAAAAGGTAGTGGAATGGTGTGACGCTCGTCACACCATGTGTGACGTCCGTCACAAGGCTGTTTTGCGTGACGCTCGTCACGCACCCTGTGACGTCCGTCACAGGCACAGCATTGGTGACTTGTGCGCTTTGGGCTGGGCTTTGGCATTTGGTTCCTTTTCTCTCCTTTTTGCACCTCCTTTTCTTCCATTTTCACTTGTTCTTCAAAATAGACTACCTGCGACAAATAGGAAGAAAATACCACGTAATATCTCATAAAATGCAGTAAACCGAAATAAATAGTCATAGAATTTAATGGAATTAAGTCCTAAAATATGATATAATTTCGTGTTATCAAACTCCCCCATACTTAGATCTTTGCTTGTCCTCAAGCAAAATTCAGTATAGAAATCGTTTTCAAAAATTTAGCCAGGCGAAGTTTCAAAACACACATCAATTCGTAATAGGTTGCAAGTGGATTTTGTTTAGAAGCAACTTGAGTTTTAACCTTGACATCAACAACTACCGTTACAACCTCAGATAACCCGACCTTATGCAAACCAGTTCGAGCAATGCCATTATAGCTATCCTAGTTCCTTTACTCTTATTTCACCCGTTTTCATTCTAGCGAAATCACATTAAGCCCTTTATCTTTTCGCGCACATAGTGGAGTAACCGGTTAGTGATTATGATCCGCTTTTAGCTAGAAGTTCTGGTACATAAGTCGGATAACTTCGTTATTCAGTCCATTGCAAATTGTGGGGGATCGAACCGTAGTCCGCCCTACCGAGTTCAGTACCAGATACCTACTGAACCAACTCATAATGGATCTTTCATATTGTGTTTTTGCATGATCTGCAACCTTTAGATTAAATGATCTGGTAAGGATCACCTAATTTAATCAGTGCATTTCCTGATATATTCATATATTTTATGTTACTTTGGGGGATCATTCACTTATATTCATCGGCTCTCCACGTAGTTTGCTATTAAGATGGTGCTGACTTCTCGTATAAACTACTCGGGGTTACTATAAAACTAAAAGTTCGAGGAATCGGTATAATAGGTACTTATCCTGATCTAACATGTTGAGGTTCTCATAGCGTTGTTATGGTAATGATTTTTGTCTTGATTTCACTCAAGTTGTATAAAATAAGCGACCTTTATAATTATTGGGTGTGTTAAATTTTTGTTATGGCTCATGAAAATTTTTGAGGGAATAGATAATAGAAATTTTCACACTCGGGACTTAACTTAAATTTTTTTTTTTTTTTTTTTTTTTTTGGGAAATAACATTAAAAGGAAAAGTACATACTTGAACAATGGAAATAGGAAGAACAAGTTTTTCCCCCCCATACTTAAATTAAACATTGTCCCCAATGTTTTAAGGAAATGAAATACAATATGGAAAGGAAAAAGAAACTACAACTAAGGTTGTCTTCCGCCTCTGGTTCTTGGACCTGGTGATCTCTGACGTAAGTCTAAGTTGTCGAACCTGCTGAACAACTCAGTAAACCGCTGGTCGGTTATGGCATTCCTAGCATCCTGTTGCTGTTGCATTTGACGCATCATCTGCAGCATTTCGACATTCTGTGCCTGCATACCGTCGATAGCATCCATAATGTCGTCGTTGGTTGCAGGCCTTCTTCGTCGACGACGTTGGGAGGATGGGCCAGTTGCATTACTGGAAGGGTTGAGCGGGACTGACTGTTGTGTAGGCGGATGATCACCTTGTTCCATTTCTTCAAACTCATCTGTTTGCGGGTTTGTTTGTGAAGGCTCGGTGGTTTCGGGAGCGTTTAGATCGTAGAGGTGGCAGTCGGGGTTTGTGACATCAGTGCGGGCAGTATTTGGTAGAACAACGCTTGGGACTGCCTGGTTGTTCACCATAAGATAATATCCTCCGCCTACTCTGTTCTTAATCAAGCGGCTGGATCGACAGTAGCTGATATCCATAGATAGGGGAGGTAGGGATTCTAAAGTTTGGAGTTTATCCCCTAGGTGTAGGCCAAGTGCTATGGTGGTGATTAATCCACCGATTATAAAAGGTTGCCTGCCTCTAGCACATAAGGTGCGGATATGATGAAAGAGAAAGGAGGCGGCGTTTACCTGAGTAGCTGGTTCGAAGACGCACTGGAGGAAAAATAGTTCCTTTGAGTTGACCTTGCTGTTGTTTGGCCTTCCAAAAACTGTGTTTTGCAAGATGCGGATAAAGTACCGGATAGTGGGGTTATGTATATGGGAGAGAAGGAGCTCTTCCCAGTTGTAGGTATCTATACCGGAAATTTTCTTAAAAAGGCCGAAAACACCAACTGTGTTCCAGTTTGAGGTTGGAGGGATTCTGGCGTGCAGCAGACCTTCTGTGGGAAATTGTAGCATGGTACTCAATTGGTTTTGGGTTAGGGAGTACTCGGTGTTAAACATCCGGAAGGTTGCGGTACCGGTTTAAAAATTCGTCTTCACCGGCGGGAGTGGTGTAGTCGTATGAACTTAAGAATTCTAAGGTTAGGGATGGGTAGGTGGGTTGATTATGAGTGCAAAGGAAGGTTAAGTTGGCTTGACGGAGCATCCATTCGATACCTTGGAGTAGGCCTAATTGTTGTAAACAAGGTAAATCGGGGTACCTGGTGGAAGCGACGCCTCGCTGTTGGAAACGCTCGAATTGCTCCCTCTGATAATTGTCATCTATGGATCGGAAGATGATATTTCCGAAATTCTGATTTCCCGCCATTGTGATGAATTTTGAAGGGGTGATTTGGAAAGAAAAAGAAATGTATTTGATAGGAGAGAATTGTTTTGTGGTGAATGAAGGAAGGTTTGGTGGGTATTTATAGGAGAGGAATTTGGAAGGTGGAAAGAAAAAGTGGTTGAAAAGTAATTAAGTGTGGTTAAATGAAAAAATGAATGGGGAAGGTAAAAAGTTAAAGGTGTAACGTTCGTATCCAACGGCTCCTTAACGTTCACTAGTTTGAGGAGTGTTACGCTCGTCACAGGGGTGTGACGCTCGTAACAGGCAATAGGCGTGCCGTCCGTTATGGATAGTGTGACGCTCGTCACACATTCCTTTTTGGAAAGGCTTCAGTGGCGTTTCACAAAATCACTTTGGTAAAGGATTTATTTTTGTTATTTATTTTGTTTTGTTTGCTTATGATCAGTTTAGTCTGCAGTTTAATTTATTGTGCACGCTTAATCTGCTTTGTATAATAATAATTCATAGGTAGCAACAGTAGAGCATAATAGCTATTGCATAATAAAATTAAATAAACAGCTTCAATAAAAATGATCATAATGTAATACAGGAAAGGAAAACAATGAAATGAAAGAAAAAAAATAAATGCGAACACGAATTCAAATAACATTAATGAAAAATCTAATTTAAAACTAAATAACTTAGAAAAATAACTAAACTCTATCCCTCTGTACGATCTCTGGCCGGAGGAGCAAAAGAGTTAACATGATGTAGCAACTCGTGAAACTGATTCGTCATACTGCTCATGTATCCTAGAACTTCGTGTCTCATGTTAGTAAATTCTCCTCTGAGGGCGTCTTGTTCTGACATCAAAGCTTCAATGGCGGTGTTATAATCAGTTCCGGGCATATGATGTCGGAGGTCAGGTATGGCTGATTCTTCGGTCTGAACAGGCTGAGGAGGAGGGTCAATATCATGATAGCCGGATGGTGTCTGAGGGTCAGATTCAGCATGAGGGATCTGGTCAACATAATTCTCATAGTCATTACAAATCTCATAATCCTGGATGGATTCAGTGGATCTAGCAGGAGTTGGGGTTTCATTCAGGTTATAGAGCCAGTTCCTTTGGTTATGAACACTAGTCCTAGGATCGGGCATGGTGAATAGGCAGAGAACCTGGTTATCAATAATAAGCTCAAACTCATCAGTCCCTAGGTTTGCTATAAACATAGTGTTGAAGAGGAAGGGTATACTCATAGTAGTAATGCCACAAAAAGGGTTTAGGTCAAGCATAGGCTGACGTAATCCAATAGCATTACCTATCATAGTTATCAAACCGCCTATTCTAATGGGTGCTCGCTCATCCTGGATAAGGTGGTCCAAATTAGCTAACATAAAAGTGGCACCGTTTACTGGACGGTTCTGGGAAGCACAAAATATGATGAAGAGTTCATCACGTGAAACTGAAGTACTATTTGGCTTCTTCCCAAATAAAGTGTGGGTCAGGATCTTATGGAAATAGCGAAAGGCCGGGTTGTGTATGTTTCCAGAGAGAAACTCATGTTCTTCGGGCTCATCATTTCCAGTCAGCCTACCCCAAAAGTGTTCAAGCTCTCTATATTCAAAAAGTTCTTCCTGGCTTACAGTGAATGTATCAAAGGAGGTAGGGAAACCCAAAAGGTTGGTGAAGTCTCTAATATTAAATTGGTACTCCATATTGAACATTCTGAACTGGATAAAACCTCTGCTAATTCCTTTTCCATGGCTGGGTAGATAGATTAATGAGCTAAGGAATTCTAGTGTGAGTCTCCGGTAGGTGGTGAAATGTCTCAGGATAGGGGATGTCTCCCATCCAATCTGATTCAGCAAATACAGGACACTCTGTCTCAGTCCAAGGGCAGTCATAGCCCAATCATCAGCATATAAACTAGGTAGCATCTCTCTAGCGGCTAGTTCTTCAAACTTTTGTTTCTGAGCCATTCCTCTGAACTTGATACCCATACGATCAATATGTCCCATCTGGTTAGTGTTAGCTAGAGAAAAGAAAACATGAGTTTAAGTCAGGATTTGGCCAAATGCCGAAAGAAGAAAAAATTATTATTATTATATTTTTTCTTTTTGAATAAATCAAGAATGAATGCTAAACAGAAATTAAAAGAATAATTAAGAAAGAAATAGGGAAATGATAATAATAGAATAATAAAATAACAAACTAATTTGTGGGTTGTCTCCCACTAAGCGCTTTGTTTAAATGTCGCAAGCTCGACAAAGAAACTGTTAAATATAATCTATAGGTCCTGGGGGCGTTTCGTCTAAGTGTAGGATTTGCGAGTCCTCGTTGGTTTCCGCATAGTGATAGTGTTTCAGACGTTGCCCGTTTACGGTGAACGGTTCTGTAGATTTTCCTTTTATTTCTACCGCTCCACTGGGAAAGATTTTAGTGATATGAAAAGGCCCTGACCATCTGGATCGTAGTTTTCCCGGGAATAACTTTAGTCTAGAGTTAAATAAAAGTACTGCGTCGCCTTGCTTGAAGATTTTCCTTGATATACGCTTGTCATGCCATTGTTTTGTTCTTTCTTTATAGATTCTGGCATTTTCATAGGCGTCTCTTCTGAGTTCCTCTAATTCGTTTATGTCAAGGATTCTCTTTTCACCGGCGGCTTTATAATTCAAATTTAGATTTCTAATAGCCCAATAGGCTTTATGTTCTAATTCTACCGGGAGGTGACAGGATTTTCCATAAATGAGCTTAAATGGGGTCGTCCCTATGGGGGTTTTATAAGCAGTTCGGTATGCCCACAAAGCTTCTGGTAATTTCAATGACCAATCTTTCCTTGAAGTGGCGACCGTTTTTTCTAGTATTTGCTTGATTTCTCTGTTAGATACTTCCACTTGTCCACTGGTTTGAGGGTGGTAAGGTGTTGCTATCCTATGTCTTACTCCATACTTAAGTAGTAGTTTTTCGAGTACCTTGGATATAAAGTGTGATCCACCATCACTGACTACTATTCTTGGGATGCCAAATCTCGGAAATATTATATTTTTAAAGAGTCTAGTTACTACTCGGGTGTCATTTGTTGGAGAAGCTATAGCTTCGATCCACTTTGATACGTAGTCAACTGCCACGAGTATGTATTTGTTACCGAAAGAGGATGGAAAGGGTCCCATGAAGTCTATTCCCCACACGTCGAAAATCTCTACTTCCAAAATACCTTTTTGTGGCATCTCGTCACGTCTAGATATGTTTCCCGTGCGTTGACATCTGTCACACTCCTTAATAGCCGCATGTACGTCCTTCCATATAGTTGGCCAATAAAAGCCGGCTTGTAGGATTTTAGAGCAGGTCTTGGATGTACTTGTGTGTCCACCATAAGGAGCGGAGTGACAGTGTTGGATTATATTTTCTACTTCTTCTTCGGGTATACATCGACGGAAAATACCATCGGGGCCTCTTTTGAAAAGTAAGGGATCATCCCAGTAATAGTGTTTTATGTCGTAGAAGAATCGTTTCTTCTGCTGGTAAGATAAAGTAGGTGGAACTATTCCGGCAGCTAAATAATTGACTAGATCAGCGTACCATGGTGTGGCAGATATAGCTAAGGTGGTTTCTACTTGCATGTCGGAGTTGCTCTCTTCCAAAGTAGCTATAAGTTTGTCATACGAGAAATCATCATTAATTGATGTTCTTTCCGGTTCAAGGTTCTCAAGTCTAGAGAGGTGGTCTGCTACTACGTTTTCAGTTCCTTTCTTGTCCTTGATTTCTAAGTCGAATTCTTGTAGCAACAAGATCCATCTTAGGAGTCTAGGTTTAGCGTCCTTTTTTGTTAAAAGGTACCTGATAGCAGCGTGATCAGTGTAGACTATTATTTTGGCTCCTACCAAGTAAGAACGAAATTTATCTAGCGCAAATACCACTGCTAGGAGTTCTTTCTCGGTAGTGGCGTAATTCATTTGCGCTTCATCCAGGGTTCTGCTTGCGTAATATATAACGTGAAGCTTTTTATCCTTTCGTTGTCCTAAAACAGCACCTACAGCATAATCACTGGCATCGCACATTATTTCGAATGGTTCATTCCAGTCTGGTGTCTGCATTATGGGTGCGGAGATCAATGCTTGTTTAAGAGTTTGAAATGCTTTTAAACAGTTATCGTCGAATATGAATTCGACATCTTTCATCAATAGTCCGGTTAAAGGTTTAGTTATCTTAGAGAAGTCTTTGATGAATCGTCGGTAAAAATCGGCGTGTCCTAAAAAGCTTCGTACTTCTCTCACGGTTCTTGGGGGTTGAAGATTTTCGATTACCTCTATTTTGGCTTTGTCTACTTCAATTCCTCTGTTCGAGATGATGTGTCCTAAAACAATTCCTTCTTGTACCATAAAGTGGCACTTTTCCCAGTTAAGTACTAAGTTTACTTTTACACATCGCTCAAGGACTCTTTCTAGGTTTTCAAGGCATTCTTCGAAACTTTGTCCGTATACAGAAAAGTCATCCATAAATACTTCCATGATGTTTTCGAGAAAGTCGGCGAATATTGCCATCATGCATCTTTGAAAGGTTGCAGGGGCATTACACAGACCAAACGGCATTCGTCTATAAGCGAAGGTACCAAAAGGGCACGTGAACGTTGTCTTTTCTTGGTCATCAGGGTGAATTGGTATTTGAAAGAAGCCTGAATAACCGTCTAGATAACAGAAATGTGAATGTTTTGCTAATCGTTCTAACATTTGGTCAATGAATGGTAAAGGGAAATGATCTTTTCGGGTTGCTTTGTTTAGTTTCCTATAATCAATGCACATTCTCCATCCCGATTCGATTCGTTTAGTTATAGTTTCCCCTTTTCGTTTTCAATAACGGTTATGCCTCCTTTCTTTGGTACAACGTGTACAGGGCTAACCCATTTGCTATCAGATATAGGATATATAATACCTGCTTCCAATAACTTGGTTATTTCTTTCTTTACTACCTCACTCAGGATCGGATTTAGTCTTCTCTGGTGTTCCCTAGAGGTTTTACAGTCTTCTTCTAACATGATGCGGTGCATACAAATAGAAGGGCTTATTCCTTTAAGATCGGTGATGTGGTATCCTAGTGCGGTGGGTACTTCCTTAAGATATGTAGGAGTTTTTCTGTTTCGAGTCTTCCTAGATCTGCATTAACTATCACAGGTCGTTCAAGTTCTAAGTCTAGGAATTCATATCTCAGATTTTTGGGAAGTGTTTTCAGGTCAGGGGTTGGTTTGTTAAGACATTGCGTAGGGTCCGGTGTTATTGCTAAACATTGGTTAGGTTTGTCTTCTAAAAGATAGTCTGATGATTTGTCTTCTCCTAACTCTGCTTCTTTTATGCATTCATCGATGATATCCATGAAGTAACATGTATCTTCTATTGCAGGTGCTTTCAAGAATTGGGAAAGAATGAATTCAATTTTCTCTTCACCTACTTCGAAGGTGAGTCGTCCTCGTTTTACGTCTATGATTGCACCGGCAGTTGCTAAGAATGGTCTTCCCAGTATAATGGGTGTAATATCATCTTCTCTAATGTCCATAATTGTAAAATCAGTGGGAATGTAAAACTGACCTATGCGTACGGGAACGTTTTCAAGGATTCCTACAGGATATTTGATGGAACGATCTGCTAGTTGCACAGACATTTTGGTCGGTCTTAATTCTCCCATTTCCAGTTTCTTACATATGGATAAAGGCATAACGCTAATTCCGGCTCCTAAATCGCATAAAGCTTTGTCGATGACAAATTTTCCTATGTGACAGGGTATAGAGAAACTACCCGGATCCTTGAGTTTAGGAGGCATGTTTTGGATTATTGCGCTACATTCGGCAGGGAGTGTAACGGTTTCGCTATCCTCAAGTTTCCTCTTATTAGAAAGGATTTCTTTTAAGAATTTAGCATATGAGGGCATCTGCGTAATAGCTTCGGTGAACGGAATTGTAACGTTTAATTGTTTAAGGAGATCAACAAATTTTCTAAATTGGCCCGCATCTTTGGTTTTAACAAGCCTTTGAGGGTAAGGTATAGGTGGTTTGTAAGGTGGTGGAGGTACATAAGGTTTCTTCTTTTCTAGGGTTTCCTTATTACTCTCTTCCTTTTCCTTAGGTTCACTTTCCTCAGTTGATTTCTTAGGGTTTTGGTTTTCTATCCTTGGATCAGACGGTCCTTCCACTTCCGTTCCACTTCTTAATATAATTGCATGAGCTTGGCTTCTCGGATTAGGTTGGGGCTGTCCAGGGAATGTACCAGTTGGGGCAGCAGTAGGTGCTTGTTGTTGAGCTACTTGAGATATTTGTGTTTCTAGCATTTTGTTATGGGTAGCCAAGGCATCTACTTTGCTTGCTAGTTGTTTAAGTTGTTCGCCAGTGTGTACATTCTGGTTTAAGAAATCTTTATTGGTTTGTTGTTGGGAAGCTATAAAGTTTTCCATCATGATTTCCAAGTTGGATTTTCTAGGGGTATTATTGTTAGGCATGGATGGGTTCGGTTTCTGATATCCCGGAGGTATAGATGGGGCTTGATTTGGAGACTGTCCAGGTGCGTATAAAGCATTATTACTCTTATATGAAAAGTTTGGATGGTTCTTCCAATTTGGGTTATAGGTATTCGAATAGGGGCTTCCTTGAGCATAGTTTACTTGCTCTGCTTGGATTCCTGTCAAGAGTTGACAGTCCGTAGGAGTGTGGCCTTGGATTCCACAGACCTCGCAATTCTGAGTTATAGCAACCACGGCGGCTGGGGATGATACGTTTAAACTTTCAATTTTCTGGACCAAAGCATCCACTTTTGCATTAACGTGATCAAGGTTACTTATCTCGTACATGCCAGTTTTCGTTTGGGGTTTTTCCACCGTTGTTCGTTCGGTTCCCCACTGATAGTGGTTTTGGGCCATGCTCTCGATAAGCTGGTAAGCATTAGCATAAGGTTTGTTCATTAATGCACCACCTGCAGCGGCGTCTATTGTTAACCTTGTGTTGTATAAGAGACCATTATAAAATGTGTGAATTACTAACCAGTCTTCCAAACCATGGTGTGGGCAAAGTCTCATCATGTCTTTGTATCTTTCCCATGCTTCGAAAAGAGACTCGTTGTCTTTCTGTTTAAATCCGTTTATCTGGGCTCTTAACATAGCTGTTTTGCTTGGCGGAAAGTATCGGGCAAGAAAAACTTTCTTCAACTCGTTCCAGGTGGTGACTGAGTTGGAAGGGAGAGATTGAAGCCATCTTCTAGCGCTATCTCTTAATGAGAAAGGAAAAAGACGAAGTCGAATTGCCTCTGAAGTGACACCATTAGCTTTAACAGTATCAGCGTATTGAACAAATACGGATAAATGAAGGTTTGGATCCTCGGTAGGATTTCCAGAGAATTGGTTCTGTTGCACAGCCTGCAACAGCGAAGGTTTAAGTTCGAAGTTGTTTGCTTCGATTGCGGGCGGAGCAATACTTGAATGCGGCTCATCTTGCGATGGAGCGGCGTAATCTCTAAGAGCACGAGCTGGTTCTGCCATCTCGGGTGAAAGAAGAAGATCTTTGAGGTCAGGAAATTCGATAGGAGGGAGATTGTTTTCAGCACGATATTCCCGAATTCGTCGTAAGACTCGGAGATATAGCTCGATATCGTTGATTCGTAAATAGAGCGGTTCGCCTTGTGAGCGAGTGCGTGGCATACAAATCAACGAAAGAAAGAATAGAAGAAAAAAGAAACCTTAGTCTCTACAGCGTAACGGAAGAGTTACGATATCGATTAAATAAAAGTCCCCGACAACGGCGCCAAAAACTTGATCGCTCGACTGTGTGAGTCGAGAATGGGATACAAACTGCAAGTGCACAGTTCTATCGCGTAGTTTTAAAAGATATCGATCCCACAGGGACTTATGAATCGATATACCGTTATCTAAGGTTACTACGTAAAGCTAAGGTGAAAAATATTTGATTGTTTGGGGAAAAACTAAAGGCTAAACTAAGATCTAGATTAAATATTAATAAAACGGATATCGGTATGTAGTTCGTCAAAACTAGGGAATCAAGTCTTTGTCGATTTCTTGGTTTTAAAATAAATCGTTTCGGTTAACTTTATTGGTTAAAGGTTTTATCTCAAACTCTCGCTCTGTTGAATAAACCATGATTTTATATTAATGTAGCTGTCACTTATAATTAAGTCAAAAACCATATTTTGAAAGCAATAAAGTTGCAGAAACTCTTCTTAAGAAAACACTGACCGTTTTAAACACCCTTATCTCAAACTCTCGCTCTGTTGACTTAGGTTATATAATTAAATCCAAATGCTTAACTCTCGTCCTCACATTCAATCTTTAAAAATACTTTTTGGAAAAGGTCAGAATTTAATTAACTCTAAAACTTGCTCTCGCCCTGATCTAGAATTAATGCCTAACTTACACTGTCCAGTTAAAACCTCAAACTCTCGCTCTATTGATTTTAACTTCTTTATGTCCTTTACTTTTGTAAAAAATCTTGTTATTAAACCTGTAAGTTGAGACCGTAAAAAGATTGATTTTAATTTTAAGTTTAAATAGACCGACTCAGTCTTGATCCCTTATTCTGCTTACTTTACATACCGATATCTAGGCGAATTAGCCAGACATGCTAAATGAACAAGAATACATATCATGCATAAACAGACTCATTCCAGGCAGATAATATAAATAAATAATAAACAAAACATTAAATAATGATTAAAGAACCTGAATGCGTAATACAATAGTCTTGAACACTCCACCACAAGCCGGTAGGATTTGTTCTTGGAATCTTCAATTAAACAATAAATTAAACCAAGGAAATAAAACTAGAATCTAACGTAAGGTTAGATCCGATAAAAAGTTGCACAATAGTTTCCGGTGTAGAAACTATTATGCGAAAAATATCTAAATGCTAAAAAGGGAAAGGTAAATTGCAAGGGAAAAAGAATGTAGAACTTGCAAAAGAAATAAATAAATAAACAATGTTAAGTTGCTGGAAAAGAAAAATAAGCAAAAGCGCAAAAGAAGGAAAATTGGAAAAGCTTCGGCAATGTGAGCGTGGAAAAACCGAGGAACCCTTTTAGGTTTTTGAAGTAGCTATTTATATTGGTGCTGGTAACTGCTTTTCGTTTCCCAAGGTCTTCAACGTGGCTAAATGCACGGCGTGGATATAGGACACAAACTCCTCAACGTCTCTTCAAGTCTTCTGAGGGCGTTACTTGCGCCAAAAAGGTAGTGGAATGGTGTGACGCTCGTCACACCATGTGTGACGTCCGTCACAAGGCTGTTTTGCGTGACGCTCGTCACGCACCCTGTGACGTCCGTCACAGGCACAACATTGGTGACTTGTGCGCTTTGGGCTGGGCTTTGGCATTTGGTTCCTTTTCTCTCCTTTTTGCACCTCCTTTTCTTCCATTTTCACTTGTTCTTCAAAATAGACTACCTGCGACAAATAGGAAGAAAATACCACGTAATATCTCATAAAATGCAGTAAACCGAAATAAATAGTCATAGAATTTAATGGAATTAAGTCCTAAAATATGATATAATTTCGTGTTATCACTACCTCCTTTCCCTTTGCAACTCTAGCACTCTTCCATCTAGGCTTTTTCACTACCTCCCCTATTACCTCATCACTTGTATTTTTCTCAATCTCCACACCTTTTTTCTTTTCAACTTCACCATTATTTTTATTCTTTTCAACTTCTTCACCCTCACTCCACTCTCCTACTTCACCATCAACATTTTCCTCCAATATTTCCTCCTCAATTTCTTTCTCTTTCTCTCTTTGTTCACTCTCAACTCCTTTTTTATTCTCACTACCCAACTCCCTCCCACTTCTCGTCATGATCGCCATACAATGTGCATTAGGATTTGTTTGCGTGTTTGCCGAAAAGGAAGGACCGGTTTGTTGTTCCGCGAGTTGCTTGGCAAGTTGCCCAACTTGAGTCTCGAGATTTTTTATGGCCGCGTCATTGCTCTTTTGGTTAGCCATTGACATTTGCATGAATTGCGTCAATGTCTCTTCCAATTTAGAAGTTACGACCGGCGGTTGTTGAGGTTGAGGTTGATAAGGATTTTGGGGAGGGTTTTGACGGCTAGAAGAACCACCTCCATAACCTTGGTTATGATAATAGTTGCTTCTAGGTTGGAACCCTTGGTTCCCTTGGTAATGTTGTTGTTGATTTTGAGGGTGCGGTTGATAAGGTTGTTGTTGTTGTGTGGTCTCGGTTGATAGTCTTTCGAGCATTAATTCTAACTCAATGTAAGATATCACCGCCGTTCGATGGTTGTATTAATTCTAACTCAATGTAACAATAGGGTTTTGGTTGGTTGTCACGTTATCTTGCATAAAAAGGTAATAAATTGCGGTAAAAGTTATGGTTTGAATAAATGAGAAATATTGCCAAAGTTAGGGTTCGATGATCACTTTGCATGTATTTGTTCGGTCAACACTCTTATAAACTCCTTTAGATGATAAATTATTTCACAAAGTCCTCCCAATATGTTTCTCTCGAACACACATTGTGAGTTTTCCCAATTTGATCCATTGTTTCTCTCGAACACAATCTATCAAAATGACAACTTTTTGGTTCAACCTTATGGTGAACAAAATCATTCATTACTATCTCTAGCTAACAAACAAGTTTGGATGAAAACCTAGGTCAAGAGTTGGTAAACATCTCTCGATCATAAACCAACACAAAGAGTTTTAAATAGAAACAAAGTTTTCATCATATATTCACCATTAAAGAGTTTACACATGAAGATCCTTACATTTACACACAAAGCTAGTAATCACCTACATCTAACCTTGACAAATGGATGACTTAGCTACTCATTTTCATGGTAGCTTGGTCGGCAAGTTTCGGAAGAAGGTTGATCAACATCCAAGTCGGATAATCGATATTGGATGGGAATCCACCTTCTTTTTGTAGAAGATGGTTACAAGATGAAGAGAAATGAAATCTAGGGCATAAAAGCTCCCAAGAACAATGCTGTAAAAATATCTAACAAAAGTACAAAAGTGGAAAATGCTGTAAAACTAGGTATGGTGCTCAAAAGTGGCACCTGCTACTTATAGAGTAGTACTGGGTTGTCATGCTCGCTAGGCGAGCAGAATGGCTCGCCTAGCGAGGGTCAAATTGTGGCACCAAAGGCACCTGTGCCCAGAGAAAACAGGGTCTGTTGAACTGTCATGTCCGCCTAGCGAACAAACCTTCGCCTAGCGAAGGACACGCTCCAACCTTCGCCCCAGCGAGGTTGAGAGGTTTTGCTACTGGAATGCTCGTTGGGGACTCGCTAGAGCTTTGCCTAGCAAGTGAGTGCTGGCTGCGCTTTTCACCAAAACTGAACGAACTCGCTACCACCTTCGCTAGCAGCTCGCCTAGCGAATTTATTGACATTTTACTGGAGCTTTTCGCTAGCAGCTCGCCTAGCGAGCAGGTTGATGAATGCTAGTATTCATTGGTTCCTTTGCCAATTTTCTTGTGTCTTCATTTTTAATTAGTTCATGCCTTTTTCCTGCACAATAACACACAAATCAAAGGCACCAAGCTTGTTTATCAATGTAATGCATTTCATCAAAAACAAAGGTGATTTAGACAATTTAGCACGGAAATAGAGTGAAAGATGCCCACATATGATAGCTCAAATAAGCACTTTTGGGCATCTAACAATTAGTCCGAAAGAGAAAGCAATAAACACATCAAAAAGTTACCGGAAAAATAATATTATAAATGCAAATGTAAACTCAAATTTGTTACATATCTAAATCAAGGACATCCCCTAGCATTGGGGGGTTTAGCTACTCATATTGTTCAAAACAAATTCAAGATAAAAAATACACATTACAAGTAATTGGATGACGTGGATCTTCAATCGCTTCCGCTCATGAAACCCTTCCGCTCTCTGAATTCCTTGATCTCTGTAATCCTTGCTTGTTTGACAATACTGTGTTCGCCTCCTTCCAAGATGAACTTTTCTCTTGTAGAAACTCTCCTTATATAGTGAAAATCCCTTGGCAGAAGATGGAAATCTCCAAAATGTCCATGCAGCTCAAGCCCGGTAAAAAAGCCCGAAAATTGGAAAATTAGCGTTTTAGGCTGACACTGGCAGTGTTAGGCTGACACGGCCAGTGTTAGGCTGATACGGGCCGTGTTAGCTGACATGGACGGCCATGTTAGGCTGACACGGGCGGCCATGTCAGACCACTGCCTTATTATTTCCTTGTTGATACACCCCAGGTGACCTGACACGGGCGACCGTGTCAGACCATTATTTTGGGCTTTTTTTGTACTTTCTTGGCCTTCCTCCTGACACGGCCCGTGTCAGGCCTTCTGAACTGGAAAATCTTCTTTTTTTGAATGCCAAAACTTTCCACTTTCTCGCATTGAGTCCATTGGATCTTCTTCATGGACCTGGAAGGGCAAAAACACGACAACCGACGTGTAAAATCATGAAAACACAAAATAAAAATGACAATTAATAAAATTGCTTAAATAACTTATGGGAATGAAAATTAACTTTAAAGGTACCATAATGCGTACACAATGTCTCAAAGTTCTTGGTTTCTTATCGGATAAGCAACGAAAATATAGTGAAAATGGTGACCGGTCAAGAGCCTCCATGGGATGGCATTGTGGGGAGGCAAGGTGTCCACCATGAGATACTTCAATTTAACTATTTTTGTGCTTGCCTTTAAGATGGATGTTATTTTGAGCGCTACGTGGCCATTTACTCATACCTACTCACCTGATAGACCAACTAGAGAACCTTGTAAAGCTCTAACATTGTCTGGGTTGAGATGGTGCCTTTGAAAAGGGCTCCGGATTAAGACATTTGTTGAGCTTCCAGGGTCGAACAACACTCGTTTCACATCAAAATTATTACATTGCACCTTGACGACCACATGCTCATTATCATAGAGAAGAACACCAATGGCGTTTTCATTCGAGAATGTGATTTTGGATTTTTGTTCTCTCCTAATTTTTTTTGTAATGTTAGCAGTTACAATATCATCCATTAAAACCTACATGGCGTACTTTCTTCTAGAGGAAACAAATTCTCCTCCACCGAGAAAGCCCTCGATAATGGTTTTGACAAAGGTGTCACAACTTTACTTAAACATCCTCGTGAGAAGAGGGTGAAAGCAAACGATAAGTATGACCCAAGTCATTTTTACTTTACCCCGCGGTATGTGCAAATTATATTTGCTAAAAGTACAATACATGACAACACCTAGTGATTAAAGGCTGCCAGAGACTTTTAGGATTTGTTGTAGGGTTAGAGATAGCTCACGTAGAGAGGTGAAAATATATGTATATATGGTATCTTAGTGAATGAGAGATTCTCCTCCCAAGCTTTGGGATTGGGGTATTTATAGGAGTTCTGGGTCGAGATCCCAAATTCCTAGGAAGTAGCAACCATTTTTGAGAGAACGTGGAAGTGGACAGTTGATCCCCTATTATTCAAGAGAGTGTGGTGAGTTTCCCCCAACTTCTTCTGTGTCGTTGTCGATTAGGGCATTTCACTTCCGTTGTTCTCCTTCGAGCGAGTCGTATAGGACGTGGGGGCGTATTTGAGGAAGAGGCGTCATATCTAGTAAACAGACGATCGATCTAGGAAACACACGATCAAGAAGGCATTATGGGTGAGGTGTTACATGACCATGTCGCCTCTTGTGGGCCTTTTACAAGTATACCAACATAAAACTTATTTGAGATGCATGTGTCCTAATAATTTAGAATGGTTATGATGCTTATGATGATGAAATATAATTTAATTATATTACCAAACACAACTATTGAAAAATAAGGGAAGAATTTTTTTAGAGGGTTTAAGAAAATATGCTATATGACATGAGTGAGAGGGTTTATGAAACTAAGCATGGTATAAACGTTTTGTTGTATAGCAACATATGGACTATGTAACATGTTGTTCAAAATTTATCAGCCGAACAAATTCTTTTCTTTCTCAAAACGGTCATATTACATAACTAATCCATAATTGATTAGGGTGCATTTGAATTATACCATTGAGACGAATAGTAGAAGAATAAATTTTAGAAAACTATAGAACTTAGGAGAACTAAATAAGATATAAAAGAATAATCTCTTATGAATATTATCATTTGGTTACCCAAACAAGTTGTATACTAACCCTTAAATATTCAAGACTAAATATCATTTTTTGTCTCTTATCTTTGACTCGAGGTTTAGTCTCTTAACTTTTAAAAATACCATTTATGTCCCTTAACTCTGCAAATTGAACCATGTTAGTCATTTCCTTTCATTTTGTTAGTCAAAGTCAATCCATAGCACTATGTAGCATTGACGTGGAATGCCATGTGGCTTAGACCAACTTTGGGACTGATTTAGCGACAGAACAATCTGTCACTAAAACACTTTCAAGGTTTTAATTATTGTTCTTCATCCACATCATAAGTGACCTAGAAAATCCAAATCATAAGTGACCCATAAAAACTCAGTTCAACGTGATCTTGTTTGTTAAATATATGGGTTTAGTATAAGAGGTTTTGTTTGAGAGAGGAAGCCATAAACTAGTTGGGATATAGTTCCTCCAGTATTTAAAAAGAAGTTCCATTTTCCTTTAAAAACCATCAAGCAATTGTTTTAATTGTAACATTTTTAGCTTATGTTAGTTATCATGTTCAATCATCGTCAAGTCTAGGTTTAAATATCTTTCTGTTGACAAGGGTAGTAACAAATCACACTCAATTAAGACTTTCTTCGAACCTTGGTGATGGTTGGGCAATATTTAATGGATCCGAAGGTACATTGCTTCTTGGCCAATTTGATGTTGTTTTTCTCGCAGTATATGTTTTTGGGGTGTACTTTTCTAGACATTTTGGTGACAATTATAACTTTAGGATTTTTTAAAATTATTGTGATGTCATAAATTGGTGTTTTTACTTACCTTTTTGGTTTACGATTTTAGGGAAACATCCATATTTTCTATTATTATTTTCTTGTTTAAATGATTGTTGGATTGCTACAATCCACTTGATGGCTATCCATAGTTGTTGCTTTGGCTTAACTAGTTTGAAAAAAGAAAAAAAAGGAATATTGCAGATTACAAGGCCAAATGCACAACCAGAAAACCTAAAATATAAAAATAAATATTGTGTATTGTTGGACAACACAAAACATTCATCATACAAAAACCCACAAACGGATAGAAAATTACCCTTATATAATTGGAGATTAAATAGGAAAAATCGGTTACAAGTTTGGTGTTTTTGTGTTCTTTATTTTAAGGAAGAAGATGAAGAATATATCTTGTATCTTATACAATCAAATCCTAAGATATTTAGAGAAACCTCACAAACTGAAAGAGTACGATGGGAAGGGAGATCCTAAGGAGCATGTACAACTCGTCAATGAATGTTTGAACTACTTTCAAGTCGATGAAGCGAAAAAGTGCTAACTATTTGCACCCACTCTGACAGGATCCATTGCCTCTCGTTCAAAGCTCTATTAGACAGAAGCATTAAGTCCTGAACCAATCTGTACGAGAGCTTCACCACTTGAAACAGACAACAAATGGTAATGTCTTCCCTGATTAGGATAACACATGGGAAGAAAGAGAGCTTAAGGTCGTACATCGGTCATTTCATGCAAGTAGTTGTAGAAGTAGAAGGAACTGAAGAAGGCCTTAAGTGTGGGATCTTTGAGAGTGGTCTAAGGAAAGATAGCTCATTTAGGGTTAAATTAGGGCACAGGGAGGCCCGTAGTATGAAAGAGATGTTGAACATGGAAAACCCTTCATTAACCTGGAGGAGAAACTTATCGCACGATTTTACAACCTGACCGTAGCAAACACATGTTCCAATCGAGCATCTGGGAAAGAATCCCATGGATAGAGGGATGAATCTGACTAGGGAACTCGTGGTCGGTACGATAAGTACACTCCTCTAAAAAATTCCCAAGAAAATATTTACCATGAGTGCACCAACACAGAGTTCCATAAGGGCGGGGTGAGGAACCCCTTCCCCATCAAAGATTCGTCCAAAACTGATAAGATGAAATATGACCGTTTCCACAAGGGCTAGAGTCACACAACCGATAATTGCTTCTAGCTGAAGGATGTCATTGAGGCAAGAGGGGTAGAGAAGAGTCACCCAAGATCAAGTCCCCCTCCAATGTTGTGGATGTCATGACCAATAGAGAGAGGACTAACGATGAAGATAAAGGAACCAATAAAGGGAAGCGACATCACATGGTTTCTGTCAGTAGAGGCATGTCATGGGAAAACATCACGTTCAAAGGGAAAATAAATACAAAAATTATTGAATTGATGGTTGTCCACAAGAAGGAAGGGGGACATCAACGAAGACCCCGAATAGGCCAATGCTCGGATTCTGGGATTGCAAGAATATTATGGAGGCCCGAATGAGATCCTACCCCTAGTCATATATGTTATGGTCTGGAATTTTGACATATCTTGGATCCTAATTGAGGGTGTTAACTCTTGCAACATAATGTATTCAAAGATGTTCAAGAAAACGAGCCTTAAGAAAGAAAATTTATGGTCGTATGAAGGGTCAGACTTGCAAGCGTTTAACGGCAAGATAACCCATTTGTGGGGGTATATCAAATTGATGATATATATGGGAGAAGGAAAATATGTCTGAACCTTGAACTCGCAATTCCTTTTGGTCCCTTGCAAAAATGTCTACAATTGCATTCTCATTACACATTTCACATCCATCCTAGAAGTTGTGGCCTCATCGGTCCACCTCAAGCTCAAATTCCAAAACCTTCATAATGAACCGATCACAGTCAATGTTTACCTCAAAGAGGCCAAAAGGATATACCAATTACTCCAGCAAGACCAAGGGGAATATGACGCCATGGAGATCAATGTAGCTTCCCTACTTGGTCAACTGAGGGGCATGAACATCCAGCCTCTTAAAAGTGGATGACCTGGATATATATAAATCAGTGAGAATATCCAGTGACAAGCCCACCCAATTATGTTTCAATTTTATATCTGATGTTATTTCTCGTGTAAATAATTCATCGCAAAATGTACTCTGAACTCTCAATTATTAATGGACAAGTCTCAAATTGTGAAATATATATTTTCTTTGTGGTCATGTAAGGTAATGACGAGTTAGGGGTACGACCAAAGGGATCGAAGCCCTAGTACAAAGACTCAGAGGTGTTATTACAAACGTTGCAAGCTTGCAACTACAGAAATCAAAACCCCACAACACAACACACACACACACACAAAGTAAGTGACAAAACCACTAAAACAATAATAATGACACACCCTCCTCTAGTAGCTAGCCATTCCAAATGTCGCAATGGGTTAGCCACATGTCAAACTCAGACCATGTTTTCACCTATAGGGGAAAGGGTATTGGTCCTTTACCGGGAATGGCCCCAGAGACATCCAATAAACTTTGAGGAAAGAACTCGTAAGTTTATGCAAAGTCCAAAGAAATTTACCCAGGATCAAATATATGTGCCTTAAAAAGGTAAAAGA
This sequence comes from Lathyrus oleraceus, assembly GCF_024323335.1. Taxonomy (NCBI): domain Eukaryota; kingdom Viridiplantae; phylum Streptophyta; class Magnoliopsida; order Fabales; family Fabaceae; genus Lathyrus; species Lathyrus oleraceus. The sequence goes on along the minus strand of NC_066584.1, from coordinate 48,818,908 downwards.
AACGACACAACATTTATTTCATTTCACACACACTTTATAGTGCATGGTATTACATTACAAAAAAACAAAAAAGAAAGAAAAAGGGTTTCTAATCCCAAAGGGATACGATCTTCCCATATTTGAGCATTTGGTTCGACCTTAATTTCTCCCTATAAATACGCACAGGAACGTGAAAATGCTCTACGTGCAACAAGGCGTTCTTAAAGGACTCTGAAACGGTCGTGAAACTAGTTGCGGGTGATTCATTTAAACTCTGATCCAAGGAGGAAATATCAAAAATAGGTTTTCAAGGTCTCCCTAAACAACTTAAAGATATACCAACATAGCAGATAAGTAGCTCGTGCATAAGCCAAAGCTTTATCCTTTCTTGGTACGCCCCTTCCTAAGAGCGTTAATTGATCGACTAACGAGCCAAGAAGATTTAAGGAAATCAAGGCATCACATATCCCAGTAAGAGAAACATAACCTTTATCTACTTCTTATAGATATGTATCCCGCTAGAGGGTCGGGTTACAAATACTATCCTTTGTCACCCGTTTCTCTTTACATTGTTGATAAAACAAGAAAGCATCCTAACGAACAGCCCCACCAATGACTAGAACAACATAAGTATGTTGGGTATAATACACCAGATTCAAAATCTCTTCCTTGATAGCCCTATCGATCAAGTTACCAAGGTAAGAGTAATCTTCTTCTGAAGTAAACAATCAGTGTTCTTTTTTAGTAGGTGGACTCGACCCCACCAAGAGAGCAGAAGCCGAATGAACTAACGCATGCAATGAACGTCGAGGATCATTTAAGACATAAACACCTTCTGCAGACCTTAAGGGATGAGGGTCACTGACTAGTCTCAAAGTGTTCGAAGGGTCGCATTCCTCGTCTTAGTTGGAGGATTTTTTCTCATTCTTCAACGAGTCTACAAATAGTGATTAACACAAGTAAGAGCATTCCAGAACTCTGAATTGACGGGGAGCAAAAATATCTAAAACTCACCAAAAATGACCTTCTTTTCCTCCTTGGTGCGGGCGTCCATCAACAAGTGAGTTTCAATAAGTCGTTTCATATGTTTCCATGAAGTCTTGTCCCGAGAAGTGACGCTCCCATCATGACCAAATTCCTTGACGAAAGTTACCAATATTCTCTTCAAATAAAGATCCTCCCGATATAGATCGACATCCTTTTAGACGTACAACCCATTCCCCAGCAGGAAATGACCTTTGTTCCAGTACTTGGGAAACAGGTCGGTACTCTTGCCTTACACCCTACTCCCTACGGTACACTGTTACATTGATGAACAACAAAGAAGAATTTATTTTTGAAGTGTTGCAATCTCTCTAAAAATATTTTGAAGTTATGAATAACCTGGACCAGGTAAGTCAAACCATGGCCCCACATCAAGGTCACAGAACTACATTATACTTTGAAGAGATGGAAAAAGGGACAAAGAGGGTTTTCCCCTTTTATATTTGCATCGGTACTAAAAGACTTTAATGTACACCTAACTCATAGGATGAAACTACGAATGGGCAACCATTAAGTGATTTAAAACTTTCATTTCAAAATTATTGAAGGGTAATCAAAAATCCAAGATCGAGAAGTTACATTCATAGAAATGAATGGCATATTCTCCATACTCGCTAAAAATTATTTTGTCTTCATCTAGAGTCGATACACCCCAATCCTAAGAAGCATTTACGTCTAAAAAGGCTACGTCAAGACTATCCTCTCGAACAAAGATAGAAACAATCGATGAAGAGATATGGGTTTTGTCTTGTGATATTGTATAGCATAGTAGTGAATTTCACAATGTAATTTAGAAGATTCTAATGAAAGCTAAGAATACCTTGCGACATAAAAGGATTAAAAGGAAGTATATCAATTCACGTGCTACACAGTAAAATGTATTTTGTTCAAAATCCATTGGTATTATATATTTGTACACAATATTATATGTATCTGGGTTATAATATCATCTTTTGATTAGTGTCATATATTTGTGTACTTTTTTTTTTGTTATTATCATGTCTATTGCGTCATATTATGGTCATTGCTAATGTTTGTGTAATATTTTGTATGCTTCATAAAGAATCTATGCTGAGAGGGATTTTGCATGTTTTGGATTCTATAAATCGAAAGAATCAATCCATTGGTTCCTATTGTTAGTTCTAAATTGCACCAACATATTTTTTGTTGATTAGAATGTACATGAATTTGTATAAAATAATATGTTGATTCATTTGCAATTCACATTAAAAAAATCATGAATTCTTCTTAATCATACTCGATCAAAATGAGTTGTAATCTACCTGATGTTTACTATAAAAATGAGACTTCTTCATGTTTCAGATTTTAGAATCTAAACTTAAAAAATACAATTGCAATTTTAGAATTTGAAGGATATTCTTGAATTTTAGAAGGCTTCTAAGAAATTAAAAGAATGACAAAAGAATTTTCTAAATACGGTGTGAATAAATAATGTACCCATTGTAATTTCAAACCAATCCATTTTGATAGGACTTGAGTTATAGTATACTATATAAGTAGTTGTTAATTGGGGGTTGTTTAATACATCTTATATATTTCTTCCAAACCCTATAAAAATACAAAAATATCTTCTTGTCGCGTATTAAAATTATCATTCGGGCGCACCCTATAGTTTTTCTAATAAATTTTACTAACTAGTATTTAACATTACTTGTGGTTATACTTGCGGTTAACTTATAGAAAAACCCCTTTTGTTGTGGTATAGGGTGTGGTTGAGAAGTTAATTTCCAAACAGCGGGATCTCTTGAAAAAAAATCCGCACGTGTAATTGACAAAGTTGTGATTTACTTAAATGTTATACTGCTGTTTGCAAATTTTTATTTTACAGCGAATTCTGCAGGAATAACTGAAGTTTTTGATAATATTTAACCTTTCATGAAGATTTACAAAAGTCATTTTTGATAATATTCAACTTTTCATAGTAAATATTAACCGAAGCTTTATTTCCTTCTCTAAGCACAGTAGTGACGGTTTTAAGAATCAAGATCCTCGTGAATCTTAAAATATAAAACATGAAAATTAATAACACCAAACAAGTTAGAAATTGGCTACACATTCACATAAGTGAATTCGAATGGAACCTTCCCCTACTCCCAAATAAAACAATGGCAAAACTTTATAACGTTAGTAAGAAGCACAATAATGAGGTTCAAGTAACATCATGATTATCGGTTATTTTTTGGGATTGCTGCACAATATTTAAGGACATGCTATCAGAGTCTTATTGATATTTACTATGTCCAATTGTTCTTGTATGAAAGACTCAAACAACCTAAGGTTCTTTATGATATATTAACCTCTTTTTCATTTATTTATTTTTTAAAACTACTAATATAAAATTGAAATCACAACGCTAACAAATTAAAAACTACAACGGTTATAATTTTAAACGGTAATATAATTACTAGTATAAATAGGTAATCCATTTTATCTAATATTTCACTTACATCTAGTCTAAATTTGACCAATTTATTTTATCTCATTTTAATTTTTGTTTATACATTTTATTTGACAATGAACCCCAATCAATATAACATTTGGTCCAATTTTATGCAAAATGGTGGAAGTCCTCCTAGTATTCCAAATCAACAAAACAACTCATATTTTGAAAATACACCTCTTATCCCAAATTCACACAATAACACAAATTTTCAAAACTCTTATTTTATTACAAATCCACAAAATAACCCACACTTTGGAAATTACTCGTATCATACGCCACCTTATCCATATCAATATCAACAATTTTCATCTCAATCAACTAACCCCATTATGTCTTATGTGGTTCAAATAGGTAGTAGTGGTGTGCAATCAAATGATCAAGAACATGAAACACCACAAGTTTGCGCTCAAGGTAGCTTGGAAAATACTAACATTAATGAAGAAGTTGCATTTGCACCTGTTGTGAATACGCCTAAACAAATGTTCCAAAAAAAGAGGATGAAATTCTCATTCAGTCATGGCTCAATGTTTCAAAGGATTCAACTATTGGGGTTGATAAAAAAGGAGATAGTTTTTGGAAGAGAATTGGTGAAGCTTTTAACATGCATCGTGACATCAATTACAAAGAGAGGAAGTCGGTAGCACTAAAAGGTAGTTGACACAAAATAAATCCATTTGTTCAAAAGTTTGTTGGATGTTACAAACAAGCTTTATCTACACAGAAAAGCGGGAGCTGTGAGAACAATATCATGCAAGCTGCTTATAAAATTTATTTTCAAGATAAAGGTGAAAAAATTACATTTGAGGATGCATGGAGATTATTGAAAGATGAACCTAAATGGCTCGCAGGTTCATTGGAATCTTCGGCAAAAAGAACAAAGAATTCAGCTTCAGAAGCATATTCTTCATCTTCTAATCCACTAACACCAACGAGCAGTGAATATAGTCCACCATCACCTAGTTTGTTATGTCGCCCAATCGGTTAAAAGGCAGCCAAAAGAAAAGAGAAAGAAAAGCTTGTGGAAGTGTCTTCTACTCTAAATGTCAAATATCATTCTTTGAAAGATGACTTAAAAAAATTGATTCGATGTCAATGTTTGCACGAGACTATGCACGTATTAAGGGTGAAAAAGTCGAGACAGAGAGAAAAAAGGTTGATGTAAAGATTAAGAAGGTTGAAACTGCTGAGGAAAGATTGAAGATGAATGATCTGTAAATACTCTCAAAAGATACATCAAATATGGATACAAGACAATTCCAAGCTCATGAAATATTGTGCGACATGATTAGAGAAAAATATGGAATTAATTAATATGATTATGTATTTTGAAATTAATTAGTATGATTATGTATTTTGGAATTAATTAGTATGATAATATATTTTTGAAATTTGATTATGTATTCAAACTAGTCATTATTCAAACTAGTTGTTATTCAAACTCAAACTAGCTGTTATTCAAAGTCAAACTAGCCGTTATAAATTAGTCTTATAAATAGTATTAACATGGACACTAAGTTTCATAGTACTTCTTCTCATTCTCTACCTCTTCATTCTCTATAATTTTTTATCATCTTCTCATCAATATAAAACTTCTTTTCACATGGATTCTTCCAACCCTTCCTACATTGCAAAAATGTTCATGGATTATATGAATGATGATATGGATGAAGAACTTGTGAGGATGTTTATGGAAGGAGAAGCATCGAGCTCTAAAATGCCTAGACGTCAAAGGAATATAGAAAGGAATCATGAAGAGGGACATGATCAATTGTTCAATGATTATTTTTCAAAAACTCCGGTATACACGAAGGAGCAGTTTCGTCGAAGATACCAAATGCATAAACATGTGTTCCTTCGTATGGTTGAAGCTTTAGGTCAACATGATGAGTATTTTCGAATGATGGTTGATGCAACTGGTAGGTCAAGTCTTTCACCATTACAAAAATGTATTATTGTTATCCGTATGTTGTCATATGGAACATCTATTGATAATGTGGATGACTATTTGAGAATTGGTGAAACCACAACACTAAAATGTGTTGATAAGTTTACAAGAGGAGTGATTAGCATCTTTGGGGCACAATATTTACGAAGGCCAGACGCTGAAGATGTAACAACCCAATTTTAGTAATTATTTCTTATATTATTATTATTATATCTATTTTATTTATTTGGAGCGTTAATTAATTAATTGGTTGTTAGGTAGTATAATAATCGATTATATTAATTAATTTGGTGTATTAATTAATTATTTAGTTGATATGAGATATCATGAATAATTGAATTAATTAACTTGGTGTGCATATTGTGTTAGTTTAATTTAATTGAACTAATTAGAGATATTTAAATATTAGGTCTTATTGGGCCTAATAATTAAACTAGAGGTATCACTCTTTAAGCCCAAATAGAATACTAGTATATAAGAGGTGAGGAGAGTGAGAACTAGGATTCATTTAATCATTTGACAACAATAGAGAAAGAGAAGAGGAAAAGTAAGGAGAAGAGGGGAAAAACAAGAGAGGAACTAGGGTTTCCAGAAAATTGAAGAGGTAAGGGGGGAATCTTTATTGTTATGGGTTAGTATGATCGGGTCAATGGGTAGATGCATGTTTAGGTTAAAATCCCTAATTTTATATGCTTGTTTGAAATTATTAAGTTTGATGAGTATTCTTGATTTATGGAGATTTAATTGTGTTAAGCTGCAAATTAATGTTATATACTTAGAGTATTGTATGAGTTATAATTTTCTGAACGTGTAGCTTTTTACGGAATCGAAATCGGAGGTTCGAAAGTCCTCCAACGATGAAAAACGCAGGAAATTCTGCATTCTGTTTTGTGTTAACACAGGAATAGCATTCTGTTTTTGCGTTAACCGGTTAACCAAAGGCGTTAACCGGTTAACACTGTTGAAAACCTGTTAGAATCGTATTCTGTCTTGCGTTAACCGGTTAACACTGTTGAAATCTGCCAGGAAGTGCATTCTGTTTTGCGTTAACCGATTAACCATATGCGTTAACCGGTTAACACTGTTTGAAAAGTGAAAAATTGAGATTTTAAATGTTGTATTCGTTTTGGAATGAAATCTATGTGTGCACATTTGATAATTAGTCTATATTTGTGAATGATATATTGTTATGAATGTGTATGTGTACTATTGGTGGATAATTCATAGAGTTGAATTATGGTTATATGTGGAATGATTAAGATAGTAGAGATGATCTTAATTGCATATTATATGAATGGTGTAATTGTTATGAATGTGTATATGTACCATTGGTAGATAATTCATAGAGTTGAATTATGATGATATGTTGAATGTTAAGATGGTAGAGATGATCTTAATTGCATATGTATTGGTATTTGTACATTCATTCATGGCATGATCGGCTTCATAGTGGAAGCGGTGAAACTGTGGATTCACATGGTATTAGACGTTGATCCTTAAATGGAAATAGGCGTAGCAGACGTTGATCCTTAATTGAAAATAGACGTAGTGGCTTGGATTCTAGATAATGAATCGGAAAGTGATGGAACGTTGGGTCCATATAGACGTTGATCCTTAATTGGAAATAGGCGTAGCAAACGTTGATCCTCAATTGGAAATAGGCGTGGTGGCTTTGATCTTGTCCGGATCGGAAGCATGGCTTGGATTCTAGATATTGAATCGGAAAGCGGTGAAACGTTGGGTTCACATTGAGGTACCGCATGCATAGAGTCACATGTTTTGCATTGAGTCACATTAGAGTCATGTGATAATTGAATGTTTGCATTGATGTGATTGTGAGGTGTGTATTAGATTTAATAATTGAATTTGGTGATGTGTGGATACATAATTTGGCAAAATATGTGATTATGTGATAGTTGTAGTTATGTGTATAATTGAGAATATAGTATTGGATTGTAATATTATACTCTCTGAGTTTTTATGTGTGCGTGATACATGTGAAATAAATGTTGGTTACTATTATATGAAGTGTGATGAATTCCTTTAATTGTTGATTTAATCATTGTGCCTTATTATACTTCTTCATAATGATTTGAATTCTCACCCTTTCTGTTTGAATGTCACCTTTACATGGGTATCATGCAGATACTCCAGAGTAGTATTGCTGAAGTAAGTGGACGGTAGCTCGCTCGAGATTAGCCGGAGAGTTTCCGTATTTTAGTTGAAGATTAGGTAATGAGTCGATGCTCTGGTCATGTAACACTAGGTAGATTAGTAGTATTGAACTCATATCTTATTTGGATATGCATTATGTTATTACTTGTTTTATTTTATCTTGAGGTGATTATTGAGAGATGATCATGGTATGGGACATGGATCATTTTATGAAATACATGAGTATTCATTATTTTCCGCTGCGAACGCATATTCTTGAATATTCATGATGAGTGAAATGTGTTATTTTGAATGACTAGGTATTGTATATTGATGATGAATGAGGTTTGGTTTTTGAAAGCTTTTAGTTTTTGAAAACGTCGATGTGACGAACTTTTGTTTATATGCGTGCTTATTTACTCTGATTATGTGTTAAGTATTTTGGGGTAGAAAAAGGGGTGTTACATTAGTGGTATCAGAGCATGGTCGACCAGTTGGTCAATAGTCGCTAGGGTTTTCCATTCCGTTGTATTTGATTCGTGTATCTGACACGATCGATACTGTTTGTCTGATACATTAGTGGTATCAGAGCAGGTTGGTCCGTCCGGCCAGGTTGTTTAATTATATTTGTTCCCTAGTATGCGACATGTGTGTGAGAACACTGTCGATGCTTGTTTTATTTTCCATTGGCAGGTTGGGAATGAAATAAGTGGGGGAGAAGTGTCTGCTTATCTTGGATGTTCCAATTGTATCGAGCTTGGACATTATGTGGTTGCATGCAAGAGTGCAGGGTTGGCTAGTTAACCTGTTTTGAGAATGTTGTGTTTTTCCTGAACTCGAAGAGAGGTCGGATTCGAGGATGGCGTTGGTTAGAAGTTAATCGGGTGTATATCAACTATTTCGAGAAGACAGTTAGTTTTCCTGAGGTTGGTGCTAAGGAAGATTGGTTTCTGTCTGCTAAGCAAGGGGATGAATCGGTGCAAGATGGTGCCGAGTTGTTTATGTTGTTGGCAACTTTGGATATTCGTGAGAAGATGACGATTGAAGAATTGCCAATAGTTTGTGAGTTTGCGGAGGTATTTTTAGAAGATATAAGTGATTTACCGTCGGAACGTGAGGTTGAGTTTTCGATTGATTTAGTTCCTGGAACTAGTCCTGTATCGATGGCTCCCTATAGGATGTCTGCTTCCAAGTTGAAAGAGTTGAAGAGTCAACTTGAAGACTTGCTCGAGAAGAGGTTTATCCATCCTAGTGTGTCGCAGTGGGGTGCACCTGTTCTGTTGGTCAAGAAGAAAGAAGGTTATATGAGATTATGTGTTGATTATAGACAACTGAATAAAGTGACGATTAAGAACAAGTATCCAATTCCGAGGATTGACGATCTGATGGATCAGTTAGTTGGAGCTTGTGTGTTTAGCAAGATTGATTTGAGGTTTGGGTATCATCATATTCGTGTAAAGGCTGAGGATATTCAAAAGACTGCTTTTCGGACGAGGTATGGTCACTATGAGTACTCCGTGATGCCTTTTGGTGTGACTAATGCACCTAGTGTATTTATGGAGTATATGAATAGAATTTTTCATGATTATCTGGATAAGTTTGTTGTTGTGTTCATCGATGATATATTGATTTATTCTAAGAGCGAAGAGGATTATGCTGAGCATTTGAAGGTTGTGTTATCGGTGTTGAAAGAGAGGAAGTTGTTTGCTAAACTCTCTAAATGTGAGTTTTGGTTGAGTGAAGTAAGTTTTCTTGGACATGTGATTTCGAGTGGTGGTATTTCTGTGGAACCTACGAAGATTGAAGTTGTATCTCAGTGGGAAGCTCTTAAGTCTGTTGCTGAGATTCGAAGTTTCCTTGGTTTGGCTGGTTATTATAGGAAGTTCATTGAAGGATTTTATAAGTTGTCATTACCATTGACGCAGTTGACTAGGAAAGGTCAAGCTTTCATTTGGACTTCGCAGTGTGAAGCGAATTTTCAAGAGCTTAAGAGGAGATTAACTACGGATCCTATTTTGATTTTACCGGATCCGTTAGAAACTTTCCTTGTGTATTGTGATGCTTCTTTGTTGGGTTTGGGAGGTGTTCTGATGCAAAAAGGGCAAGTGGTAGCTTATGCTTCAAGGCAACTTAAAGTTCATGAGAGGAATTATCCGACGCATGATTTAGAGTTGGCCGCTGTTGTGTTTGTGTTGAAACTTTGGAGACATTATTTGTTTGAATCGAGATTTGATGTGTTTAGCGATCACAAGAGTTTGAAGTACTTGTTCGATCAAAAAGAATTGAATATGAGGCAAAGGAGATGGTTGGAGTTCTTGAAAGATTGTGATTTTGGTTTGAATTATCATCCTGGAAAGGCGAATGTTGTAGCCGATGCATTGAGTGGGAAGTCATTGCACATGTCTATGTTGATGATTCGAGAATTTGAATTGTTGGAGCAATTTAGAGATTTGAGTTTGGTTTGTGAAGCGACGCCTTCGCGTGTTAAGCTTGGTATGTTGAAGCTTACGTGTGGCATTCTTGACGAGATTAGAGAAGGTCAGAAGTCAGATTTGAAATTAGTCGATGTTATGACATTGATTAATCAAGGCAAAGGTGGTGACTTTTGGATTGATGGGAATGGTATCATGAGGTGTCGTGATCGAGTTTGTGTTCCGGATGTTGCGGATTTGAGAAAGAGGATTCTCGAGGAAGGGCATAGAAGTGGTTTGAGTATTCATCCTGGTGCTACTAAAATGTATTAAGACTTGAGAAAGATGTTTTGGTGGTAAGGTATGAAGAAGGATGTAGCGGAATTTGTGTATTCATGTTTGACTTGTCAAAAGTCAAAGATTGAACATCAAAAGTCGTCTGGTTTGATGCAACCGTTATCTATTCCCGAGTGGAAGTGGGATAATATCTCTATGGATTTTGTTTCGAGCTTGCCGAGGACATTGAGTAATTGTGAGGCGATTTGGGTCTTTGTGGACAGGTTGACGAAATGTGCTCATTTTATTCCGATGAGGATGGATTATTCGATGGAGAGACTTGCTAAGTTGTACATCGAGAGGATTGTGTGTTTGCATGGTATTCCGTCGAGCATTGTTTCGGATAGAGGTTCGAGGTTCACTTCGAGATTTTGGGAAGGTTTGCAAAGTGCTTTGGGTACGAAGTTGTGTTTGAGTTCGGCGTATCATCCGCAAACGGATGGTCAAACGGAGAGGACTATTCAGTCACTTGAAGATCTTTTGAGGTCTTGTGTTTTGGAACAAGGAGGAAATTGGGATAGTTTCTTGCCTTTGATCGAGTTTACGTATAACAACAGTTTCCATTCGAGTATTGGAATGGCACCTTTTGAGGTTCTTTATGGTAGAAGGTGTAGAACTCCTTTATGTTGGTACGAATCGGGAGAGACTGGTGTGGTTGGACCCGAGTTGATTCAAGAGACTACGGATAAGATTAAGATGATTCAAGAGAAGATGAAGGCTTCTCAGAGTCGTCAAAAGAGTTATCATGATAAGAGGAGGAAGGCTCTTGAGTTTGAGAAAGATGAGCATGTGTTTCTTCGAGTTACGCCAATAACGAGTGTTGGTAGAGCTTTGAAGTCGCGTAAGTTGACGCCGCGTTTCATTGGTCCTTATCAAATTTCCGAGAGGATATGTGAAGTGGCATATCGGATTGCATTACCACCATCACTTTCTAATCTTCATGATGTGTTCCATGTGTCTCAATTGAGGAGGTACATTGCGGATCCATCGCATGTTGTTCCATTAGATGATGTTCAAGTGAGGGATAATTTGACGGTTGATAAATCACCTATGCGAATTGAAGATCGAGAAGTGAAGAAGCTTCGTGGTAAGGAGATTGCTTTGGTGAAAGTGATATGGGGCGGAGCCGCCAATTGCAATATTACTTGGGAACTCGAGGATAAGATGAAGGAATCGTATCCGGAGTTGTTCGTTTGAGGTGAATTTTCGAGGCCGAAAATCTTTTAAGTGGGGGAGAATGATTACAAGAGGAGTGATTAGCATCTTTGGGGCACAATATTTGCGAAGGCCAGACGCTGAAGATGTAACAACCCAATTTTAGTAATTATTTCTTATATTATTATTATTATATTTATTTTAATTATTTGGAGTGTTAATTAATTAATTGGTTGTTAGGTAGTATAATAATCGATTATATTAATTAATTTGGTGTGTTAATTAATTATTTAGTTGACATGAGATATCATGAATAATTGAATTAATTAACTTGATGTGCATATTGTGTTAGTTTAATTTAATTGAACTAATTAGAGATATTTAAATATTAGGTCTTATTGGGCCTAATAATTAAACTAGAGGTATCACTCTTTAAGCCCAAATAGAATACTAGTATATAAGAGGTGAGGAGTGTGAGAATTAGGATTGATTTAATCATTTGACAACAATAGAGAAAGAGAAGAGGAAAAGTAAGGAGAAGAGGGGAAGAACAAGAGAGGGGTTAGGGTTTCCAGAAAATTGAAGAGGTAAGGGGGGAATCCTTATTGTTATGTGTTAGTATGATCGGGTCAATGGGTAGATGCATGTTTAGGTTAAAATCCCTAATTTTATATGGTTGTTTGAAATTGTTAAGTTTGATGAGTATTCTTGATTTGTGGAGATTTAATTGTGTTAAACTGCAAATTAATGTTATATACTTAGAGTATTGTATGAGTTATAATTTTATGAACGTGTAGCTTTTTACGGAATCGAAATCGGAGGTCCGAAAGTCCTCAAACGATGAAAAACGCAGGAAATTCTGCATTCTGTTTTGTGTTAACGCAGGAATAGCATTCTGTTTTTGCGTTAACCGGTTAACACTATTGAAAACCTGTTAGAATCGTATTCTGTCTTGCGTTAACCGGTTAACCAAATGCGTTAACCGGTTAACACTGTTGAAATCTGCCAGGAAGTGCATTCTGTTTTGCGTTAACCGATTAACCATATGCATTAACCGGTTAACACTGTTTGAAAAGTGAAAAATTGAGATTTTAAATGTTGTATTCGTTTTGGAATGAAATCTATGTGTGCACATTTGATAATTAGTCTATATTTGTGAATGATATATTGTTATGAATGTGTATGTGTACTATTGGTGGATAATTCATAGAGTTGAATTATGGTTATATGTGGAATGATTAAGATAGTAGAGATGATCTTAATTGCATATTATATGAATGGTGTAATTGTTATGAATGTGTATATGTACCATTGGTAGATAATTCATAGAGTTGAATTATGATGATATGTGGAATGTTAAGATGGTAGAGATGATCTTAATTGCATATGTATTGGTATTTGTACATTCATTCATGGCATAGTCGGCTTCATAGTGGAAGCGGTGAAACTGTGGGTTCACATGGTATTAGACGTTGATCCTTAAATGGAAATAGACGTAGCAGACGTTGACCCTTAATTGGAAATAGACGTTGATCCTTAAATGGAAATAGGCATAGCAGACGTTGATCCTTAATTGGAAATAGGCGTAGTGGCTTGGATTCTAGATAATGAATCGGAAAGCGGTGGAACGTTGGGTCCATATAGACGTTGATCCTTAATTGGAAATAGGCGTAGCAAACGTTGATCCTTAATTGGAAATAGGCGTGGTGGCTTTGATCTTGTCCGGATCGGAAGCATGGCTTGGATTCTAGATATTGAATCGGAAAGCGGTGAAACGTTGGGTTCACATTGAGGTACCGCATGCATAGAGTCACATGTCTTGCATTGAGTCACATTAGAGTCATGTGATAATTGAATGTTTGCATTGATGTGATTGTGAGGTGTGTATGAGATTTAATAATTGAATTTGGTGATGTGTGGATACATAATTTGGCAAAATATGTGATTATGTGATAGTTGTAGTTATGTGTATAATTGAGAATATAGTATTGGATTGTAATATTATACTCTCTGAGTTTTTATGTGTGCGTGATACATGTGAAATAAATGTTGGTTACTATTATATGAAGTGTGATGAATTCCTTTAATTGTTAATTTAATCATTGTGCCTTATTATACTTCTTCATAATGATTTGAATTCTCACCCTTTCTGTTTGAATGTTACCTTTACATGGGTATCATGCAGATACTCCAGAGTAGTATTGCTGAAGTAAGTGGACGGTAGCTCGCTCGAGATTAGCCGGAGAGTTTCCGTATTTTAGTTGAAGATTAGGTAATGAGTCGATGCTCTGGTCATGTAACACTGGGTAGATTAGTAGTATTGTACTCATATCTTATTTGGATATGCATTATGTTATTAATTGTTTTATTTTATCTTGAGGTGATTATTGAGAGATGATCATGGTATGGGACATGGATCATTTTATGAAATACATGAGTATTCATTATTTTCCACTGCGAACGCATATTCTTGAATATTCATGATGAGTGAAATGTGTTATTTTGAATGACCAGGTGTATTGTATATTGATGATGAATGAGGTTTGGTTTTTGAAAGCTTTTAGTTTTTGAAAACGTCGATGTGACGCCCTTTTGTTTATATGCGTGCTTATTTACTCTGATTATATGTTAAGTATTTTTGGGTAGAAAAATGGGTGTTACAGAAGACATTGAACGCCTAATGTGAATGGGGGAGGCATGAGGATTTTCAGATATGCTATGGAGCATTGATTGTATGCATTGGGAATGGAAAAATTGTCCAGTTGCATTAAAAGGGCAGTACGTTCGAGGCGATCATGGGAAACCAATTGTTATGCTTGAAGCAGTGGCTTCACACGACTTATGAATTTGACATGCATTTTTTGGTGCAGCGGATTCAAACAACGATATTAATGCGTTGAACCAATCCAATGTCTTTAACGATGTTCAGCAAGGACGGGCTTCCGAGGTTCATTATACAATCAATCATACTGAATACAACAAGGGCTATTATCTATCATATGGTATTTATCCTGAATGTGTCACATTTGTGAAAAGTATCCTGATGCCACAAGGGGATAAGAGAAAATTGTTTGTCCAACATCAAGAAGGGGATAAAAAGGATATTGAACGAGCATTTGGAGTTCTTCAATCCCGTTTCGCGATCATACGTAACCCATCACAGTCTTGACACTTAGACGCACTCCAGCGCATAATGAATACATGCATCATATTACACAACATGATAGTTGACGACGAACGTGCCTCATATGATGAAAATTTTGATTTTTCTTATGATCATTTGAGTAATGATGCGACAATATTGTCAGATGATTCTAATATTGATTTTCAAGAGTTCCATCGTAAAAGATTTAATGTTCGTGATAAACAAATTCATCGACACCTTCAACAAGACTTGATAGAACATAATGGCAACGTTATAGGCAAGAGAATAACAACAATTGAAAAATATTTTAAATATATTATTTTCTTGTATTTTGTGCTAATAATTTATTTTAAAGTTTATGTTTTTTAATAAATTATCTGTGTCATATATATATATATATATATATATATATATATATATATATATATATATATATATATATATATATATATATATATATATATATATATATAGATATATATATATATATATATATATATATATATATATATATATATATATATATATATATATATATATATATCTATATATATATATATATATATATATTATATATATATATATATATATATTTTATTGTATGTATTTTAATATATTTAAATTAAATTATTTCAAATTTATTTTTATATAATATATATGTGGGATATGTTGTGAGATTTGCTAGGACCCATTTTAGAGTTTTTGATTGGTTGTATGAATATTTGAAAAATGTAATAGAATTGTTTAAAAAATAAAAAAGTATAATATAATATAAAAAATTGAGGAGATCCCATTTAAAGAACTTAAATGGGAATGAAGGATGTGGATGCGGAGTGATGTTCAAGAATCTAGCAGTTTCACTGAGCAGTTTTCTTGTCTTTATCATTTGAAACAATTCAAATGGAAGATACTAAAAGGTACCTTTAAAATGTTTTGGGAAGTGTATTTCTGAATTAGGGAGATACATTGAGCAGTTTTCTTGTCTTTATCATTTGAAACAATTCAAATGGAAGATACTAAAAGGTACCTTTAAAATGTTTTGGGAAGTGTATTTCTGAATTAGGGAGATACATTGAGCAGTTTTCTTGTCTTTATCATTTGAAACAATTCAAATGGAAGATACTAAAAGGTACCTTTAAAATGTTTTGGGAGTCTATTTCTGAATTAGTGAGATACATTGTCGAAATAAATTCAATCTACTATTTGAGGGATGAGAGGTACCTTTAAAATGTTTTTGGAAGTGTATTTTCAAATTACGGATATACATTACCGGAATAAATTCAGTCTACTATTTGAATGGTGGGTCAAAAACAGATGAATTTTATGTGTTTTAGGTGCGTTCAAAAATGTATCTCCAGATTTTAGATATATTTTTACTTTTTCACGAGAGTGTGATAGTAATTTTGAAGATGCGGTAGAAATTCTTAGGGTGCGTTAATAATTCCTTTTTCCTTAACTAACAAGATTTGTTAAGTTCTAATTATTTGTAATCCCTTCCCTTAAAAAATGCTTATAAAAGATACAGTAATGGATACTAATCAATAATTTCAAAACAAAATATAATTCCGTGTCAATAATAAAATTACTATTACAACTTTGAAAGCATACAAAATTCAAAAGAATTAGCTTGCCACTGATAACTATATTGTACAAACAAAGAAACTTTGAACCTGCTGTCAAACTAATGCCAACAGACAGATTTACATATTTCTTTCCTTACCTTGATTTATGGCATGACAAAATCCACCCTATAAAATGCTGCTGTGAACTATGGAAGAGACATGACAATTACAACAGTTGTTGTAGTCTATGACAGCTGCCTTAAACTCCGCTATGCCATAGCGCACACAAATTCTACTATGCCATAACCCCATGGAATAGTTCATCACCGCATTTTGACAAAACTATTAAAAGTTAATTTCCCGTCTCTCGGCAAAAAAACTTCCCATAACTGTTTGGTCATGCAGAAGGGCAAGCCATACTCCAGTATCAGCACCTTCCTCAACAGTATTGTTCCCTGCAAAACCTGTGAGAGCTGTCTTTACCCAACCCGGGCAATAGCAGTTAATATAAATCTTTTGACCTTCTGGTCGCTCCGAAAGCTTCCTTGCCATAAGCCTTGTATAAGCATTAACAGCAAGTTTCGACACTGAGTAATCAGTATATATTTGAGGCCACCCACCTGATGTCCAACTTCCATCTTCTACTTGTTGTAAAAATGCAGATAGAGTTCTGTCAATCAGTTCCTCTGAAAGAACCTCGAGATCACTCAGTTGATCTCTCAATTCTACATTGCTGATTCTCTGTTAATCAAGCAACACCTTATCGGTTTTACATTTTGCACAAGTTATATAACACAAAACAAGGTAAAAAAATACTCATTATATGAAGCTTTTTTTTTCTACACAGAGTAAAAAAATACTTACATTCCGTCTTCCATTAAGTCGACCTAGACGTGAGCTAGTATTTACAATTCGAGCACCAACGGCAGATGGTTTCATCAATGGAATAAGGACTTGAGTCAAATTTTTAATGCCATAATAATTTGTTTTGATAACCTTGTAAGCATTTTCAACAGAGTTATCAGACCCAAGATTGAAATTAACACCAGCATTGTTTACCTGCCAGAGATGATGGAGATTAGAAGCATAAAATAAAGAAATGTGTTAAACTACAATCTAGAACTTACATACTTCCTAGTAACATTTAATCGATTATTTTCTTCGTTTAATTCCATGTTCACAAATTTTAGATCAAAAATGGATAAAACTCTTGGATAGATTCCAACAGCACATGCTACTTCAATTAAAATCACATTTTAGAAACTGACCAGAATATCTAAACCACCATAACTTTCTTGCAACCACTCGACGAATTGGTTGATGGATGAATCGTCGACTATGTCAAGTTGATGGTAAACCACATCAAAACCATCTTCTTGCAAAACCTTAATGGATTCAGCACCAGCACTAGCATCTCTTGATGTGAGTACAACAGTCAATCCATGAGTAGCAAGTTGTCTGCAAATCTCAAACCCAATTCCTCTGTTTCCGCCGGTAACCACAGCTATAGTTTCCTTCGACCACCACCTGACAACAAAATCAGAACAAATTACATAAAAAAGGGCTTTACAATTCTATAAGCAATGCGTGATTACAGAGTGAGTACACTATTACCCTTTACCATGACACACTTGTAAATTCAGTTGAAGCTAAATTACATTTTTTTTCCTCATTGGGTTGAATTAAAGATGCATGAAATTAGTATTGATATCAGTTTGTTTGAATTCCAGTGTTATGGCACTAATAGGAGAAAATTGGATTCAAAAAATTATTACATAATCACTTATACCAACACAAAAAAAGAGGGTTTGTTTTACAGGAATCATGATAAATCTAAACAAGAGAAGAGAAATGCAAGGTAATTGAATAAATAGGAGAAAATTGGATTGATACCTTTGGTGATGTGAATAAGGAATGGACCTTAAAAGCTGTATCTCTTGCAATCTCTTTTCTCTTCGTTCTTTGGCTTTCTCATTCTTTTCCTTCTTGCCCATTTGGATTTCAACGGCTTTGGCGACTATTCACTCGAGAATCAGTATTGGCGCTGCTGTAAGTGCGACCGCGCCTGGAAAACCATATTAATGAATGTAAGTTTTTGCAATCAATTAAATATGGGTTAAATACCATTTTTGTCTATTATCTTAAACTAAGGTAAGTTTCGTTTTTTAATTTTTAAAAAGATTACTGTCAATCTTTTCCGTCTAAATGTTACAAAGTGCATTTTTTTAATGGGGGCAAATAAGGAGTAACACTAAATTTTGTAACTAATTTAGGAAAAATTGGTCCAGAAAAGAAGTTTTTTTTGGATTTTTTTTACCAATCGAGAGAATGCTTATGTGGACTCTTTGCTAGTGGTTTTCTTATTTGTTCATCGATAGGAACATGACTGCCCCGACATCCTCCAAGAGTGTGGGGAAGAGTTTCCTGCCTCCTTCTTTTTTTGGCTGGAGATCTCGAAGTCGTTGTGACGTGGTCGGCTCAGGAACGATGGTTGTTTCACATAAAGTGTGAAGGAGCGAGTTACTTTAGATACAACCACCATTTGAGGGTTTGGAGATTAAATATTATGAAATTCTAGAAATCAGAGTTGATCTGCTACCATAATAGATTGAGGACAATGAATTTGAACTTTGATCTCAGGAACTCTGATTTGATAGGTTGAGAGAGCTTTGAATCTATGAATCGAAGTGAGAATATATAGTCGTGAAAACACGAAAATGTTTCGTTATATAACTAGAATTGATTGGAGAACAAAGGTTGTGGTTACATGGTGGACTTAAGCTTTTGTTGCGGTGAAGGAGAGACCGACCTGCAAGGTTAACACTCCAACGCTGAAGTCAATATGTGAAATAGATTAGTGAATAAAGTTTGAATTTGAAATTGTGTATCTGGAATTGGCGTGTGTACTCTTAATATAGTGGATCAGTTATAACAACCTACTATCTTTAAGCCGTGAAATATGGGTAGTTATTGAATGTATCTTGGCCCTAAATCTCCAACACTCTAACCTGTAGTAATACGCCTATGTTGTAAGCGATTTTTGGACGAATCATTTTTTTTCTATGGGTCAGACCTACTGTTGACCTGAGATTTTCTACTTAGTAGGAAAAGTCAAGTCAATGTTGCATGGTTTGAAGTGCTAAGAGTTAGAATTGATAGATAAGAGTCGATACTAATGACAAATCAATTGGAGCTTCCCGACTGACATCTTGAGATAGTTTGGAAGAATATCAATAGCATATATTGAGAATTAGTTTGAAGGAGTCTCAAGAACAGACTTTAGTAATTACTCGACACCATATCGAGGAATGGTCTTCTAACAGACTCTAAATACTTAGAAGATTGAGGAAACTAAAGATGGAAGAGACTCGGTTCTTTTAGTAACTATATTCAACGAACAAGCAGTTAGAGGACGTGAGATAATTGTTTCAGCAATTCCAAAGCCTTTACGACGTGGCAAGATGTTGGAACAGGAGTTGCATGTATTTGAATGACGTGTCAATTTATGTAAATGTAAATTGTCGAAGGCAGTTATTATTAGTTTAGTATATATAGTAGACTCGTGTATTGTAATAATAGTCACCAATTTTCACATACATTCTCTATAGAACTGAAGTACTCAAGCCAAAGAACAAAATAATTTGTGAGAATTTATGTGAGCATGCGTCCCTTTTTCTTTGTACTTTTTATGTTTTCGTAAATGAAACACCTTTAATTTTTGTCATTTATTGTATTTCATTTAATGTTGTTTATTTCAAGTTATATTTACTTTAATTTAAGTTTTATTGTCATTAATGTCTACTTTCATAGTGTCTGCAACCAGACATTTCTAGTTACGATTTACACTTATGTCATACTAAAAGTTTTTGTACAAAACTGATTCCGAGATTTTTTTAGTTAATCTCAAAGACTTTCAAACTCGTGATTGCTCGCTAAAGTCACCTACAAAAAAAATTGGCACGCCCAATGAGACTTACGTGTTTTTGTGTGAAAAATCATTTTTCTTTTTTTGAAGAAATTGTCGTAGTATTTACTCTGTTATCATTTTCAATGTCCGTTAATGTATACGGTTAAGGAGTGGTAAGATTTTTAATGTCTGGGGTCACACTCGTATGAGGAGTGGTATGATTTTAGCAATAATGGTAAACCCAAAGAATATTTCTTGAGCCCGAAATGATATTCCAGAGTTTGAACCACCAGTTACTACGACTATTAGTACGACAGAGACAATGAACAATAATAGAGTCATGGGCCCTATTTTAACTCCGGTTCTGACTTCAACATCGCTGCCATGAGTGGTGGTTACTTTACCACCGGTAACAACGTACGAACCTCTCCCAAACCTACTACGAGAGTTATTGGGGATAATAACCCCTCATATGTCCCAAGTTTTACTATGTCTCTAGTTACTAGGGACTACCCTTATGGCATGCTAACTACCATGATGAAGGGCTTACACAACCATGCTTTGACGTTTGCAGACAATGCTGCAACAATAACGTTACCACTTAATCTATATTTGGTGTCAGGATCTATCATAAGCAACCATGGTCGCATAGGGAAACAACAAGGGGGATTCTAATATGCCCATCCCATAATGGCAGCTTTTACTACCGATTCTTTAGCGACCATGAGGAAACAAATGGATGAAAGTAACCATGACATGTTAAATATGCTGATACAACAAATAGGTATGGTGTTTAATCCTTTAATCCAAAACACCATATAAACTTACCAAAT
Organism: Lathyrus oleraceus; assembly: GCF_024323335.1. Taxonomy (NCBI): domain Eukaryota; kingdom Viridiplantae; phylum Streptophyta; class Magnoliopsida; order Fabales; family Fabaceae; genus Lathyrus; species Lathyrus oleraceus. The sequence goes on along the minus strand of NC_066584.1, from coordinate 48,797,973 downwards.
GTTAGTCCATCAAATGGGCATGATTGAAGACTTTTTTGAGGCGCCACCAGCGCCAGTTATGCCACCATATGTTAACCATGTTCCAGTAAAGCAACCTCCACCGGAGATAGTCGAAAGGAACCAGGCCCAGAATGGTCTTGAAATACTTTTGGTGCCCAGAAACCAGGATGCCGACCAAGTACTGAGAAATGTCCACCAAATTAATTTTGAGGGGCAGAATCATATAACGAACGTGGTCGAATAGATTTTGGCCCAAAATGGCCTTATCATTGGTCTTCATATGCCTAGTTACATATTCCCATTGGCAGAATATGTTCGACAAATAGAACTCCCCATGGGTTAGAAAGTCCCCAAATTTATTAAGTGTTTTGGTGAGATGAACGAGTCAACAGTCGATCATGTTGCTATACTAGACTGAGGCGGGGGATATAGATAATAATGAGAATTTAAAGATGAAATGTTTTCCAAATTCTCTTGCAAAAAATCTTTTTACGTGGTTCATAACACTCCCAGCTAATTCCATACATACCTGGAGTCAATTAGAGAGAGTGTTTCATGAACAATTTTTCATGGGCCAGTCAAAAATTAGCCTTAAGGAATTGGTCAATGTTATGCGTAAAATGCCTGAATCGATTGATGATTATTTGAACAGATTTAGACTTCTTAAGACAAGTTGTTTTACGCAAGTCCCTGAACATGAGTTGGTTGAAATGGTTGATTGAGGTATAGACTATTCCATTAGGAATAAGTTAAATACTCAATACATAAGGGGTGTGGTCCAATTATAAGATAGGGTACTAACACTTTGACATTATAAAACACATGTTGTTAAAAACCAATTCTACAAAGTAGAATAGGAAAATGGGATTTGTCCCTAATGGAATATTCTTTAACATATGCACCGTTAAGAGACATGAAAGGCCAATTCGTTGTAAATTTCATGGTAGATCACTCAATAGCAAAAGTAGCACAAAATCATGTCGAGCAATTGGCATGTAAGCTATATTTTGACGGTTTCAGTCACACTAAAGGAACCAGTGTTGGAATCCTAATTATCTCCCCTCAGGGGATCCCAATTAAGTATAAATTCAAAAGTAATGGTCGTTGCTTCAATAATGAGGCTGAATATGAAGCCTTAATAATTAACATTTCTATCTTGTTAGAACTGGGGGCAACAAGAGTCAAGATTAAGGGGGATTTAGAACCAGTGGTGACACAATTTACAAAAGAATATAAATGAATTAATGATAACTTACTAATGTATTTTGTGAAGCCAAACTCATTCTTGAAGAAGTTCTGAATGGTTGACATTAAACATGTGCCAAGAATTGAAAATCAAGAGGCCAGTGATTCTGCCCATTTTCTTTAGGGTATCGAGTATCAAAAGAAAGATTGGAAGAATTGATTGAGGTTAGAGACAAGTTAATCTCGAATAATGTATTATCTCCAGAATTGTCACACAAAAAACCGATGGGGGTAGAAGAACTAGGAGACCTAAATCCTTAAATTTTGAAACTTTCGCCATTGGCAATTTGTCAAATGACGATTGGAGGAAGTGAATGATAGAGTTCCTAAAGGATCCAACAGGAACAATAGATTGGAAGATTAGATACAAGGCGTTAAGCTACGTGATAATGGTAATTGAGTTGTTCAAAAAGACTCTTGAAGGAGTTTTGCTTAAATGCCTTAGCGAAAGTGAAACCTACCTAGCAATATTTAGTGCACATAACGAATCATGTGATGCTCATCAAGAAAACCACAATTGAAGTGTTTATTATTTAAACAAGGAGTCTATTGGCCTACCATATTAAAATACTGCATAGAATTTGCAAAGGGTGCTAGGAATGTCAAAAGAACGTAGGAATTCAGCATGTTCCAGCCAGTGACCTACGTGCAATAATTAAACCTTGGTCATTCAGAGGTTGGGCTTTTGATTTGATAGGTGAGATTAGACTGGCATCGTCTAAGGCTCACAAGAACAATTTGGTAAGCATAACTTATTTTACCAAGTGGGTTGAGGGGGTACCTTTGGTAAATGTTGACCAAGTTGAGGTGATCAATTTCATCTGAAGTAATATAATCTATAGATTCGGGATCCTTGAAACCATAACCACATATCAAGGATTGTTATTTACCGGAAGAAAGATGGTCGAGTTTACCTCAGGATCAGGGATCAAACTATTAACCTCTACCCTTTATTATGGTCAAGAAAATAACCAGGTTGAGGCTACAAACAAGGTTATAGTTAGCCTAATTAAGAAGCATGTAGGCCAAAAGCCAAAGAATTAGCATAAGACATTAGATCAGACACTTTGGGCTTATCGAACATCTCCTAAAGAGGCAACTAATGCCATATCTTTTAGGTTATCCTTTGGGCATGACACGATGTTATCTGCAGAGATACATTTGCAGTCAGTAAGAATTCAAAGGCAATGAGAAATCTCTGCAAATCATTATTGGAGCATAATGATGGATGAGCTAGTCGACCTAGACGAGGAAAGGTTAACCACATTAGATATTTTGATTATACAAAAAGAGTGTGTTGCTAAAGCTAATAATAAAAAGGTCAAATCAAAAGTCTTTTCGGTCGAAGATTATGTATGGAAAGTAATATTACATATGAATTGGAGAGACCATTTAAAAGTAATCAGACGTTTTCAAATAATGCATATGAAATTGAGGAGTTAAGTTCTGATGGTTGAATATTACGAGTAAATGGAAAATACTTAAAAAAAGTATAATCACATGTTGTAGGAAGTAAAGATATCGACATAAAATGTAAAAAAAGGTAGCCAAATTGGTATATTAGTAATGCCAAAAATAAGGCAGACCTTACAAAACTTAAGAGTGTATACAAATTATAAAACATTAATAGGCAACATCAAATAGAGGACTTCAGCTTCTCCCTCGACTCTTCAAAGCGTAGCTTTGTATGCTCGAGCTTTCTATCAATCTGGCGATCAATAGCCTTTAACTTCACCATTTTGGCTTCTAGTATTCTAACAGCCTTTGCTCATCCCATGCCTGTGTTGGCAGCCTCAACAAGCTTTTGATTGACAAAGTCCAGGTCAAAAGGCTTCAATTTCTCTCTCTCTTTCTTTGTTGCCTAAATTTTCAATTGCAACTAGTTTATTTGTTGAGTCCATGTTAAGATGCCAACCTCCAAGGTTGCTAATTTATCCTTGGCTTTAGCCTTTTCTTCTAACGCATCAAATTGAGCTTGAGAATCAGAAACCAAACCTCAGTGTTCATGCATAACACCGCTCATAGCTCGACACGGCTGCCACTTTCTTGTTTCCGCCTTACCACTTGGACATCTTGCTCAAGTAGAGGTTCAAGATCCAAGACAACATTAGCAATGAGGCTTGGTACTTCAGGCTTGCTCAGTTTCAAAACCAACCCCTGAGTCTCGAACAGGGTGAGGAGATCATCTTTGATAGTTTAGAGGAAATCTATGTCGACAAGTTTATACTTCAATTGCCCAAACAGTTCTCAAAATCATCGGGTTGACCACCAAGTAAGTTGAGAGATAAATCATATAAACCCTTTTGGAGGTCGACGAGTCTCTTAAAATCCTTGACGGGGTCCTCTTGATTATTAGCAGTTGTAGAGTCATTCAAGGTGGAGGCAGACACTTCACTAAAACTTTATAGGGAGCGAGACCCTAGGGTAGGGGAAGAATGAGTGTGCTCCTGAAAGCCATCATGAGCAAGAAACCCTACAAGTGGGTGCACTTGGTTAGGCGCGACAACATCATAAGCCTTCTCAACATGAGGACCCATACATGTTCCTTATTGAGGATTGGTTCTCATAAGAGCCTCCGACATCAGAATCTTAGCTTGTTAGTTTGAGGGAGAGGGTATAGTTATGTTTCGATTTTGTCTTTCAACTGAAGACTTAGTGGTTGGGTTATTAGAATTCACCATAATTTATTCTAGAATCCAACCACCAACTGACCTTTCCTAGTCGATTACCCCACCATTACCAGCGTCGTTGCACAAATTGTCAGAAAGGGTGGTCGACGAAGGTGTAGTCTATTTGATGCTTGAATCTTCAGATGATTGTTGGGTTCAGTTGGATGAGGTTGAGGGCCTTCAGGGTTAGTGTCGACCAGTTGTCAAAAACAAGTTGAATCAGTATGGATCAATATTAAAAAATGAAGAGTAAAAAGGTAAAGTTACATGTTGAGTTTTAGGTTGAGGATTTGAAGGCGTTGTTTCAGCTTCTTGAATGGGTTGTTGGGAGGTTTTTCTACTCTTTTTCTTTTTATTCAGAGGTGGCAGTACACTCTCTTCAGTATCATTATCTTTGAAAACTATTACAACCTCAGTCCTTACTCTCTTCTTCTTCTTCTTCTTCCCGACAGAAGCTTCACATGGAGTGGTGTTCACCTATGGTGGTGTAGCACTGACCTTAGCAGTGTGGATGCCCACATTTGTTGGTTGTGATGGCGGAATGTGAGGATTTTGTTGGCCATCACTAATGTCGAACTTGCTCTCTTTCTGGGGAGACTAACGAGGTTTGATAATATTAGTAAAGAATAAACTTAGTTAAAACAAATGATAGAGTAAAGAGTACAAACCAAAATTTCTTCATCTGAGAAATCGTCAACGTAAATCTCGGCCTCGATGGCCTTGCAAAAAGAAAATAAAAGCAGGTTTGGATCAGTAATGTCGACGAAAAAGAAAACATAAAAAAAAACTAAAGAAATGGTTTATCTTTTTACCCTTAAGCCCTTGAAGTATTGGTGTCTTAAGAGTTGGTGTCTTAAGAGTCCGTCGTGGAAGCCATTGGATTAGGTGGAATACCTTAAAAGGAACATAAAGAATGTGTTAGTCAAAAAAGATCCAAAGTAAGTAACAAATCATTTCAAGTTAATTTAGATGAAAAGATAAAATTAAAGATTTTGATTTTATAAGATATACATTTTGTGCACCATAAAATCATGCGTGACATTCATTAACTCAAAATTACTTTTTGATTGAACTGATATATAACTTCACAAAAAATTTAATTTAATGATTTCACCTTAAAATTTCCCATATTAAACTCAATATTGAACAGATGTATGACTTCACAAAAAAAATTAATTTAATGATTTCACCTTAAAATTTCCCATCTTAAAGTCTTGTACTTATTATAGTTAGAATTATTTAGGAGTCTTCTAGTTATTACTATATCTTGAAAATTTTCTTCACCGACGTGCATCACTCATTCACTCTCAATCTACTAGTGCTACACAGGAGCAGGTAAACTTTGTAGCCTTAAAAATGAAAGAGGCGTGTATCATACGCGCTGGAGTTGAACTTGAATGAACAACACACCTGACTTTCTTTCTTTATTGTACTAGTACTATACTGCGCTCGCTCGGTACCCACCCACTGTAAAGAGAAGAAGAAGAAAAAAACTGAAACTTTACTTTTCTTCTTTCTTGGATCTGACTCCATAAATAAATAATGTGATCAATCACAGATGTACAGAAAGTCAACTCCTAATATGGTGGACCCCATTGAAGCAGTTTTGTTGGTTAGTGGCATTTGTGGCGTAAAGCTCGCAAAACTCCACTCTCCCGTGTCTCTATAACTCAACTCAAATTATAGTCATTATCACAATTGCCTCCTTCTTTTCTTATTATTATTATTCTCAAACGCCAATTCCTCAACGCACTTTCACATTACAATAATAATCCTATACCACTTGCTTCCGTTTCTTCTATTCTTTCTTCATCTTCATCACTACTCCATCTCCTTCTCCTAACCGAAAATGGAGGATCTTCCACGAGGCTACCGTCCTAACGTTGGCGTCTGTCTCATCAACTCCGATGATCAGGTTTCTCTTCTCCTCTCTGTTTTGTTTTTTTTAACGCTAAAATATTAATGTAGTTAGTGTGTTTGTACTTTATTGTTGTTGTTTGTTGATTTTTGGTTCTGTTAAAGCTGAAAAATTACTTAGTTTTTGTTAATTTTGTAGTGTTTTGTTGGTTTTCTATTTTCGGATGTTAACTAGTTGGTATTTTTTGTTTCACTGGAGTGCATAATTGGTAATTCTTTTCGGTTTTCTGTTTTTGTATAATGTACACTAGAGTGCTTAATAGATCCAAATTTACTAGGCTTAAAGTAGGAATCCACTTCAAGTTAATTGTTTAAAAAGCAAAGTGTTTTTCTTGTCTAGATTTGGTAAGTAATATGGTAAAAGTTTATCATAAATGGGTTTGGTAGTAACTATTTTGTATGAGGAAGGGGAATCATGATTTGAATTTTGTTTTTCCAGATATTTGTGGCTTCTAGATTGAATGTTCCAGGAGCATGGCAAATGCCTCAGGTGACCTCACATTATGTACTATATGTATTCAAATTAGTTTGATAAACTTATAACTAAAAGGATTGGTTAAGTTGAAATAACCTTAATTATAAGAAAACTGTGGAAATCAAATTTTTTTACTGTACTTTTGGGATTCTCAGGGAGGTATTGAAGACGGTGAAGAACCCAAATCGGCTGCGATTAGAGAGCTTCGAGAAGAAACTGGAATAGTATCAGCCGTGATAATCGCCGAGGTTCGTGACAAACCTTTTCTTTTCTGGATTTAGTTTATTTAGTTTCTTATGCAAGAACAACAGTTGCAATACATATAGAGCTATAGATCAATGAGAGAGACACGTCTCTTTGAGTGTACCGTAAAAGGACTTCATAAAATATTTGTCAGTTTAAACCGTAGTTAACCTACATATAGTCTCCAAAAACTTACTAGACCTGAGAAATGAAATCTTCTAGAATTCACTAGGCGGATGTTAAGCTTTGTGAATGTTTGACAAAGTTTGTGCATTACAGGTTGGTAAATGGTTGACATATGACTTCCCTCCTGCTGTGAAGGCTAAGGTCAATCGCCTCTGGGGAGGCGAATGGCACGGACAGGCACAGAAATGGTGAGAGTTTTATTTTTATTTTCATTTCTCTTTCAGTCCGGTCATTTCAGTTGTTTTTCTGCTTCTGATTATGAACATTTATAGGTTTCTCATGAGATTAACAAAAGATGAAGGTGAAATCAACTTAGCTACCGGTGAAGCAGACCCGGAATTCGCAGAGTGGAAATGGGCAAATCCTGAAGAAGTTATTGAGCAGGTTTGTTACAAAAATGTGACTCGTAAATCGTAATGAGTATTTTGTTTTTCTTCATTTGTAAGACTAATCGTGAGGCCAATAACTGATTACAGGCTGTGGACTATAAAAGACCAACTTATGAAGAAGTTGTAAGAACCTTCAAGCCTTACTTTCAAGGAAATGCAACATCAGCGAAATGTAAATCGACGAAGTGGTGAATTTTATGAGTGTGCATTGTAGTTTAATCCATTTTCTTATCTAATTTTACTTGGATTTGGATTTGGATTTGCTTCAATAACAAATTTCGCGCATTCACGCAGTTACTCATCGATGAATCATCTGGTCTCGATCCAACCGTCATCGATGTGCTGACTACATGAATGCGCGAATTTGTAACCGCTGCAAATTCAAATTCATTTCACTTACTGAGGTTGGATATAACACTCAGCTATTTGTAAATGGATAGTAGTTAGAACTTGTCTTCTTGTAACAATAAGATGTGTGCAAATGCCATTTTTATTTTCTAAACATGGATGTGATGTGAGGATAATTGTGAATGTGCATAGATTTGTTTAGTAAAGTTGAAAGAATCATGCTGTATAATAGTGATAATGAGTTGGTGCCTAAGTAGAAAGGAGCAATTTTGTTGATGACTTTGTGTCTAAGTAAAAGGAGCAATTTTTAGGAGAAAGATTGATTGTGTGTCTAAAAGGCCTCTTAATAGAATCTTTGAAAAGACATTATGTTTGAGAAATTTCAACCCTATGTTATATGCTGTTTTTATAATGTTGAAAATTTGAAACTTAATACTTACTTTAGAATAAGATTCTTGACGACATTGCAGCAAAGTACTTGGATTTAAATTGTTTATTTATTTGCCTTTGTGTATTTGAAATGTATTATTAAATAACAAGTAAGATTATGGAATCAATTAAAGTGTGATATTAATTATTAAAAAAATAGAAATATTTTATTTTATTTTATTTTGAAAACTTTTACATAAATATAAATAGCATGTTTTGTTAAAGAAACCTTATTTAGGCAAACAAATATTAGTAATAATTAATGTTAGTTTCAAAATTTGACTTTCTAAAACTTTTTTGGTCTCTTTAAGATAACCACCTAGCTACCTAGATGAAGAAATATTTGTGTCTTAAAAAATAGGTAATAGAAACGGAAATAAGGGAGAGTGAGAGTTATGGTGATTAATTTGTTTGCGCATTACTTTTCCTTAAAAAATGAAAGACCATAAATGACATTTTGTGAGTTAAATGTATCAATTCCTACTCTATTTTGTGACTTTACAAGATGGCTCGAAAGCTAACTTAAGTAAATCTGAATTAGTTTCTAAGCAATAATTTTATGAATCTATGTGTTTGTATGTGTTTGTAGGTATAAGTGTCTACAATTGTCAAATAATTTTGGTAATTTTGATAATGACAACCCCTAATGTCAAACGAACGTTTGTTGAAGTCCATGATGATCTATGGTCCAACCACCCCTGATGATGACATATATCAAAGAAGTTATATCAAGTCTCGTCAATTAAAAGAATCAAGTCTCACATGAAGTGTTAAATTAAAGATGAATCAAGTCTCACATGAAGTGTTAAATTAATGATGAATCAAGCAAGATATTTTGAATGTTTATGGTTGTGAAAGAGAGAAAGTGTGAAAACTCGTTTGTTCTTGTGGATGCGTGATCAGTTAAAATGTAAAAGTATAAGAGTAACTCTTAAGATACTAAGCCCCCCCCCCCCCCCCTACGAGACTTTGATTCCTCTATGTCAAAACTTCGTCCGAGACCCTCATGAAAGAATTTTAAGATAAGTCTCTCGGGCCATAATTTGGTCGAGTCTCTTAGGCGAGACCTTGGCTAAACCTTATTTAAGAAGACTCTAAATCCCTCAGGCGAGACAGTTAGATGAACCTGTTTGATAGGACTTTAAGTCTTTCAGGAAAGATTATATGTTGAGCCTGTTCGGTGAAACTTCAAGTCTCTCAGGCAAGACTTTGATTGAGACTCTCATGTAAGACTTTAAGTTAAGTTTCTCAGACCAAACTTTAGTTTAGTCCCTTAGGTGGGACCTTAGGCTAGATCTTGTTTGAAGAGACTCTAAGTCCCTCGGACGAGGCAGTTAGACGAACATGTTTGATAGGTATCTAAGTCCTTTAGGCGAGACTATATGTTGAGCCTGTCTGATGAGACTTCAAGCCTCCCGGGCAAGACTTCGGTCGAGACCCTCAAGCAAGACTATTAAGTTAGGTCTCTCAAGAAAAACTCCAATTAAGTCCTTTAGGCGAGACATTAGGTTAAAACTCGTAAAAAAGGGAGATTCTAAGTCCCACATACGAGATTATGAACCTTTTTTATGCGGGCAATAAGTCCCTTAAGCGAGGCATTTGAGACTTTCAAGTAAGACTTTGTTCAAGACCCTCAGGCAAGAATTTAAAGTTAAGTATCTCATATCATGCTTTGGTCAAGTCCTTATAGCGAGACCTTAGGTTAAAAGTCGTTTGAGGCGATTCAAAGTCCCTCAGGCGAGACCTTAGGTTGGAACTCATATTAGAAGATTCTAAGTCTCTCAAGCAAGACCCTAGATTAAACCTCGTATGAGGAGATTCTAAGTCCCTCATATGAGACCTTAGATTAAAACTCATTTGAGGAGATTCTAAGTTCCTCAGGAGAGATCTTAGGTTAAAATTCGTCTGATGGGATTCTAAGTCCCTCAGGCGGGGCATTTAGATGAGGTAACCCATTTGTATTACCCTTGAGGGAGATAATGATATTTCTGTGGAACTCCCTCGTATTCATATTACCATGGGAGGCAGAAAGAATCTTCATGTAGAAGTATAATGTATTTGTATCGCATTGGGAGGTGACAATGATATTCTTGTGGAAGTTTAGCGTACTTGTGTTGCGTTAAGAGGCGACAAGGATCTTTATGTGAAAGTTCAACGTATTTAAGTCCCATGTACATAACAACAAAAGCTAAAATATTATCCTTGATCATAAATATTTAAAAATTTGTACATAGGTAGGTGTTATGACCCATTTGAAAATTCATAAATAACTTAACTGTAATAATATTTTAGGCGGATGAAATTTCAAGTCATAAAGATGATTCACCCATCCAATTCTTGCAACTTGTAGACTTCGTATGGCAGTTTTTGGAATATGCGACATGGTACTTCCCAGTTGTGTTTCAAATTTCCATGCTATGCAGGAAAAACCATTTGTCTTAGCACTAAGTCGCCCTTATGCATTTCTCTTGGAATTACCTTTGAGTTGTATATTCTACTCGCTCTTTGCTTAGTTGTGATCTTGAATGTGGGCGACATCTCTTACTTCTTCGATCAAATCAATAACGCACATGAGCCCCACATCATTTACTTCCTTCCAAAACTAATAGTGGCTGGATTGTGGCAATGCAAGAAAAACTGAATCAATTTTAAAGGAATGATATTTGGGATCTGGTATCCAAACCTCACTAGAAGAACATCATTATAACAAAATGGGTATTCAGAAACAAGCTTAATGAGCAAAGAGAAGTGGTAAGAAATAAAGTTAGACTTGTAGCTTAAGGCTATAGTCAACAAGAATGTATATATTTCTTTGAAACCTTTGGACGTGTTGCAATGGTGGAGGAAATCAAATTACTTCTCTCTTATGTTATTAATCATAATATTATTTTATATCAAATGGATGTTAAGAGTGCATTTTTAAAATGTGTGATTTTTGAAGAAGTATATGTCACACAATCACCTGGATCTGAGGATTCAATCCACCTAGATCAAGTGTTCAAACTTAAGAAATCACTCTATGGCCTCATATAACCTCCTAGAGCTTGGTATGAGAGACTGAGTAATTTTCTATTAGAAAATAGATTTCAAAAAGGGAAAGTTGACAGTACACTATTCAAAAAGAATTTGAAAATGATATCTTAATTGTCCAAGTGTATGTTGATGATATTATTTTTGGTTCAACTAATGCTACTTTTTACAAAGAGTTTTCTAAGTCAATGCAACCTGAGTTTGAAATGATTATGATGGGAGAACTGAGGTTTTTTCTTGGAATTCAAATCAACCAATGCAAGGATGGAGTCTATATTCATCATTCAGAACAAAGGTATTGCCTTTGAATAGTTTTTTTCCACTAGTGGTAAAGATGTCATTTGTTTGGGCAGTACTTGGTTTAGTTAGAAGTTTGAGTCTAGATGTTGAGCAGATAGATGTGAAGATTATATTTCTACATCGTGGTTTAGACGAATAAATTTACATGGAGCAACCATACGAGTTTAAAGTTAAAGGCAATGAAGATTTAGTTTGTTAGTTGAAAAAGAGTTTGTATGGACTTAAGAAAGCATCATGTTAATGGTACAATAAATCTGATTCCTTCATGATTGAACATGGATACCGAAGGACTACTTATGATTACTATGTGTGTATGAAAATATTTATTGATGGTGAGTTCATCATACTACTTTTGTATGCTGATGATATGTTGATCTTAAGTTAAAATATGAGAAGATCAAAAAGTTGAAGAGTGAAATGAAAAATATTTTGCTATGAAATACTTGGGACTCGCACAACATATTAATGGCATATCCATCCTTCAAGATCGAAAGGAAGGAAATGTGTGATTATCACAAGAAAAATATACCGAGAAAATATTAAAGTGGTTTCACATGGAGAAAACAAGGCCACATGCCACTCCTTTTGCCAATCACTTTATTCTTAGTTCTAAACAGAGTCCTACACGTAAATTTGAAAAGGAGGAGATGCAAAAGGTTCCATGTGCCTTAACTTTTGAAAGCTTAATGTATGTAATGGTATGCACACAAACAAATATAATATGAGTAGCTAGTATTATTAGCAGTTTTGTGGATTAACCAGGAAAATAACATTGGAATGTTGTGAAGTGAAACCTAAGATATCTTAGAGGAACCTTCAAAATGATTTTATGCTTTGGAATTAGAAGACCTAAACTATACACATTTGATAATATGACTAGAGACATTAATTCTAGAAAATAAACTTCTAGATTAATAATTACATTTTCAAAAGGGGTTGTATTGTGGTAGTCAAAGCTACAAACTGTGTTGCTTTGTCTAACAAAGAGGCATAATTCATTACAATAACATAAGCTTGCAAATAAATTTTATGAATGAAGTGATTCTTACATAAATTAGGGTAAGAACAATAAAAGTACACGTGCATGGTGATAGTAAGAGTAAATCCACTTAAGCAAAAACTTGAGTTTTCACTTGACGTCAAAACACATTGATGTCATATATAACTAGATACATGATATATTGGAATTCAAGAAATTATAACTTGAGAAAATTCATACTTAGAACAATTGTTCATATATGATGATCAAAATTTTACCTACAGAAAAATATGAATTATGCAGGAGAGCTGTTGAAGCTTCAACGTAAATCGAAAGAGGGGATTGACAAATTTTTTCTCTTTAAAATGATAAGAAATAAATTTTTAATAAATAAAAATCATTAAATATAACTAAATGAAACACCAATGCAAAAGAAAAAATCAGTATAAACTAAAATCGTTATTCAATATTTTTCCTTGTTATAAAAGTCATCATCTTTCTTCCTTTTATAATAACGCACAGAAAAAAAATCCTTTTAAAAAAAAATCTATACGAGAGTTTTAATCACAAATTTAAAAATTCACGTGAAGATTCACTTAATATTGTATCCTCACATAATCTCATATTTAGCCTCTCATAGGATTGAATACTATTGCAAGTTGATTGACAAAGTCTATTCATGGACATCCTATATTGCAAACATATCCATGAAGAGTATTGGACAATTTTTTTTCATGAACATGTTCTAACTAAATGCAAGCCATATAATGGTGAATAGGAGTATAGATAAGAAATTTTCAGTACCTCTTGATGTCTAGTAGGGAAGAGCGGTACATGACAAAAGAAGTAGAAATTAGGAGTGATAAGAAGTTGAAATGGGAACCATAAAAGAAGTGGAAACGGAGTGCTTGTTGAAGAAAAGAAAGAAAAATGATAATGGTAAGATCTGAATCACATTATGAAGTGCTTTGAAGAAAGGAAAGAAAATGATAATAGTAAGTTTTAAATCATATTGTCACATCTCAATAATATAAATCCGAAAAATGATAATCGTAAATTTTGAATTACATTATTACGTTGCGAGTTACCTATTTCATCTTATTAATGTAATTAATTATATTAGAAAAGAGCAAATTAATGTAATTAATTAAATCAGAAAAGAGCAAATCGATATCGGTAATGTGTTAAAATCTTCGAGTAAGTGATTTTTAAAATAGAGTGACATGACTCTAATAAAAAAGAGAGATCATTAGATAAAATCATCTTAATATTTTTTTATATGATAAATTTATACCGAATTATAATATTTTAGTATTTATTTTAAAATTAAATATATGATCATAATTTATTATCAATATGTAAAAATATTTTATATCATCGCATTTTTTTAATAAAATTTAAATTATTTTTTGAGATTAATTAATATACATCATAAATATAAAAAATTTTAAACTATCAATTCATCATGATTTAAATAAAAATTATAATTTTATGTATTACAATTAAATTCTTTATAAAAAATAAATTTTAGAGGATTAAAAACAAAACAATAAGAACACCACACAAAACCAAACTATTCTCCGACTAACAACCGCTCTCTCCGTCTCTGATTCTCTCACTCTCCGATCATCCCTACCACCACCACGCCCGACACTCACCTCACCGCCGCATCACTTTCAACGCCTACAGCAACATTACAATGGTAACTTCTTAACCAACTTCATTATTAACTAACCTAGATTAGATTATTTTCATGCAATGATTGATTATACTGTGTTGCTCAATTTGAGCTAGATGGTGTATTTACATACTTTCCCTCTCCATTTCAATGTTGTTCATATTTCCTGAAGTGAATCTTCAGTCTTTTCAGTGTGTGAGTTGCAAACAACTGAGAAGTGTTATAGTATTTCAAGGGAAGAGTGGTTATTCGAACATTTTCAACAGAGAAATGAGGTATAATGCATATTCTTCTTTTTTCATGCTTAATCTTATTATGTATTATTTAAGTGATGATAGTGAAAGTTGAAATGGAAAATATGTTTTATTTCAGGTGTTGTAATTTTCTCCCTTTTAAATTTTCGAAAATGTGTTACCGGATGAAGCATAAGGTTACGGATAAGAAGTTTATGGAAATAGATCAACATGGTGGAAAGAGCGCGATGAAGTTGCGTAAAAAGAAGGTAAACGAATGCTTTTGTGTATGATAGAAAACTGATGTAAGGGCCAAACTTTGAACACTTGCTTAGCTTATTCTTAGACTACGCTTTTCTATTGTTAATACTTACATGGATGATTTATCATTGTTCACAATTTACAATAGTACATTATGACGTAGTTAGTTGTTGTCGAGCCATATAGTTGACCCTAGCCAATGGGAAAGGATTTTGTTTTGTTGTTCCGTACTCAAATTTCTTGTATGAATGCATGAAGAAAAGTAACATTGACCTATATGTTAATGTAGGATTTAAGTTGACCGTGGATTGTTCTGGTTTACCTGGTTTATGAGTTAGTGTTCTAGTTTAGACCAGGATTGCCTCCTAATCTGTGTAGAGACTGATATTGTGCTTGACTTCTGATCCGGTAATAGTGTAGGAGTTGTGATTCAAGGATGAACGTTAAGTATTTGTAGTAAGATTGGCTCCAATGCAGCTTATAGCAGATTCATTGTGCTTCTCAATTGAGTTTGTGAAGTATGGAGAAATTTGTTTTGATATTTCTTTATTAATGCTTATAATTGCCCATATTAAGGTAATATTGATTGACGCTTATTTTACTTACAGGCATTTCCTCTTATGGATTATAACATCCCTGACCTAATTGGAAATAGAAGCGGTGAAATAAAATCTAAAATGAATCTGGAAGAGGGAGAGATCTCCTCGATATGTAAGCAATTTTCATCAATTTCTTTGGGTAGTGCTCCTAAATTGGATTTGTATGATGAGACTGCATCATATTCTGAAGCAACAATCAATTCGGCAACGAAAGATTTTGAACAGCCTTTTTATGATTCTTCAGAATTAAGGGAGGTGCAAAATACTCTCTCTGAAGCTCGGCCTTCTCTACCTGTCGATCTTTCTAGTCTAACAAACTTCACATTAAAAAAAGATGATTCTCTTCCTTGTCCTTTAACACCTCAATCAGTGTCTTCAATATATGAAGAAAAATTGGATCAAGTAGCTAGGGAGGATTCTCAAAAGAAAGTGGGGCTGCAATCACAATCAAACCTTACACTTAATGAGTTATTTCTTGACAAATCTGTCAATTACATTCCTGGATTAACTAAGAAGCAGTACGAGCAACTAGATAACTGTGGGTTTCACACGGTGGGTACCAAAACTGTGGCCTTTTGGAAAATATGTACTTCTTTGGATTTTCAGATTTAAAAAGATGGTTTGGATTCCACATTAATCCGATTCTTTACGTGTAGTTACGGAAATTGCTTCACCATTTTCCGCGATCATACACCAATCTACAGAATGCACATTCTAAAATTGATGACGGACAGTATATGATTTTTGTTGGAGAAGTCTTATCTTCAAGGTGCTATCCTGTGTATTATTTGTTTACATGTTTCTATCCTTTTATCTTGGTATATGCACTCTTTTACATTTACTTTTTCACTTGAATGAGGCTGCTGATAATATACTTCTAGGCACTGAATTTGCCATTTCCAACCTTTGCTATGTTACAAAACTGATATTACTGCTGCATTATATGGTTTATAAAGGATCACAAGTAATGGTAATCTTACGAAGCCTATAATGAGGCAAACTTAGGTACTTAATGTTCTCACTTTGAAAGATAAGGATGTCCCTACCCAACATATATTCGTCATTATCCATGTTTTTTGTATATTGTCATTGCAGAAGGTTAGGAACCATTCATTCACATCTCCCTCAATGCATGTTCTACATAAGTGGCTTATGCTTCTTCATACCTCTAAAATACCATTGCTTTCATTGCCTTTTTTTAGAAATAGAGAGATGTGTTAAGAGTTTCACATTGGATGAGATAAGATAAGGCTTGTAAAAGAGTTGATAATTGGGGACGATTTTTACCTTATAAGTTAGTTTTGTAAAGGTTGAGTTAGAACCAACCCAAATTGTAAGATAATACAAGAGCTTATCTGAGATTCATTGGGCTACCCGCTATCGAGTCACGCTTAAAATGTTCATTCCTGGGCATGAAAAGGGAGGGTGGTCGGTTTGTGTTAAAAGTCTCACGTTTGGTGAAATGAAATAAGGTTTGAAAAAGAGTTTATAAGTGAGAGCAATTCTCCCCTTATAAGCTAATTTTTGCAAGGGTTGAGTTAGGTACAACCTAAATTCTAAGAAGATGCAATATAACCATTTCTATGTTGTACCTAACAACATAAGCATTTTGGATTGGACTGTTGGTTCATATACAGTATTGAAGCCTCCTTGAACAAGTGGTTAAGTATTTGATCCTTGCCACTCCAGTCTTTATAATGATTTAATTTCAGCATAAGGTAAAAATGAGGTAGTAAATTGTCTATGCTTCAAGCCCCATGGTTTTTATGTGAGTGTGTGTTAGAGATATAGTAAAGCCATTCATGTGACATTCCCTAATAGCTTAAACTTTTGGGATAGTTGGTTCATGGCATTATTGGGCTTTGATGTAGATGTCACAATGTGTAGAATTACATTTTGCTGAAATCTTTTAAAACTAGGTAATTTATCATACCTTATTTTAGTATTTTTGTTGCAGGGGAGTCAAAGCTAGTTGTTCATTTTCATTTCTTGAGGTGATTATTGGTTGTCAAATTATAGACAGGGAATCAGCTAATGAGCATGTGGCCAACAAAGTTGAGGAAAAGAAGACAATTTATTTGCATTTGAAGAGATTTTTCCGTGGCACACGCTTTACTTTTAAACCTTTCCTTAATAGTATTGCAACCAAGTATCATTTGGGAGACATAGCATGTGTGAGTGGCAAGGTGAGTTTATGTTACTTCCCTTCCCCAACCCATTTTTATGTTGTACTGCAAGTTTTCATGTGGATGAATTGATTTTAACTCAAGTTCATAGATACTAGCCTAAATACGAGTGTTGAAGGCAATGACAGGCCTGCAACATAAATGAACTATGTGAACTAAGAAGCTGTGCTCCATTCGTAATGTGAAACCGAGTTTGAGCCAAATAAGAAACTTGCGTGCGGAGCCTTGATATTTTTATTATTTAGGTACCCTTCGAACTAATTGAACCACTAGAGAATGAATGAGCTAGACTTTTGCATAGTGGTCCAATTAGTTCAGTATTCTTAGCTATATTGGCTGTTGAATTGAACATGGCATCACCAAGTAATCAATCTGATAACCCAATTGTAAGGGGGGTGTTTTGATTCCAACGTTAAAGAGAGAAGAATGTTGAGGTATCCCAACTTCTCTCTAGTGCAAAATATCTAAAGCAAATTTCACACCACTATTGTATGTTCAAACAGGCTTTAGTAGTTGTGAGTGAGACTGCAAAGAATGTTGACATAATTGATTGGTTTACTTATTGTGCTTAATTAATAGAAGACTTTGGGGAGGGGATGTTGTTCCAGGTCAGGGCATGCTACAGTTCTTGCTAAAAACATTTGCATGTGCTTATAATGGTAATAAAATGACCTACAAATGAAATCCTGTCAAGAAGTCTTTGTTTCTAATAGTGAAGTAGTGCTAGTAGTAGTATAACTGTATAAGGACCTAAACTTAGAGTAATTTCATTCAATGCCTTCAGCTTTGGTTTGTAGCGATCAAGGACATTTAAATCTTCAATGCTAGTAAGATCTTTGATTTTGGACTTTAATCAGTCTCATAAAACCAATTCGTAAGATGATGATTGCCCAAGCTCTATTAAGGCCACATCTCCAGGCGATACAAAGCTTTGAGTTTTTCTCCAATACACTCTTCACAGCGAGGTTTATTGGGACTGGTTCGTGAACAATACAGGTGGCTCAACAACAAATCTAGGATCAGGTCTAACACCATCTTAGATTTTACCCCGAATTCAACCCCACAAAGTCAGGTTTTCTGCTTTATAAGCTCTATTTAGGCTATATCGCAATGTGGGACTATATATATATAGCTAATCACATTTTAAGGGAATTTATCCTTAAATACAAAGTTAATAATTGGTATCTTTTCACGATAAGATAAAATCCCTCAGAATAAGGTTCAAATAAGATAAGGTCCCTATAATTAAGGAAGCACAATTATCCCTGCCTAATAACATAAATTATGTTAATCTATTAGCCATTCTCTCCTTGTAAAATAATTTGAAGGTATTCTATTTGTTCGATGTTTGAAACTTTTATTTTATTTGTATTATTTAGTTTGTTTTGCTTCTTTCATACTTGATTCATGATTATACTAAGATAAACCATCCGCGCCTCATGTTATGCCTGAATATTCTTTTTTAATCTAAGAATTTTGTAACTGTACATGATTTTTGCTTTTTGAAGTAGGTTAGGACTATGCGTGCTATAGATCACTATGAGATGAGAGAATATAACATTGATGTGCTTGAAGATGGGAAAGATTTGTCACTCTGTGCTAAAGAGAGGCCATATTGTATCTACCCTTCAAAAGGGGGCTTAAACGCAACATTTCTTCGGGACATTATTGCAAGGTTTGTGCTTCCAAATTCTCGTGAGTCAAAATCTTATTTGTAAAACTAATCTTGAGAAAAAATTTATAGTTTAGGAACAGATCACGAGTAGCTACTCAATCAAATCAACTATTTGATTGGTTAGTTGTTCTCAAATTATATACAAATCATATAATATCTTGATGTTATGCACATTTACAAAATATAATGTAAATCATGTATGTGCTATTATCATCAAGTAATAATGTTCAATAAATTTCTTTCAAATCATGTAACAATTTATTAAATATATTATTTTATTTCTTCTAGAGCATTACATACCTTGCCAAACAACGTTGATCCAATTCCTAGGGATATTACAGAGGAATTTGGACTCTTAAGTCTTCATGATGTGAGTATCTCTTTTGAACTATTTATTCTATCGGTGAAGCCTACTTGCCGTATGAAACCTGACCATTGTCACATAATTGGTTGTATAAACTTTAACTATTGTGTGTGATATACGGCTGTATAAACTTTAATTATTGTGTGAGTTTACTATTTAGCCATTGTTTTTGTTTGAGTTTTCTCAGAATTTGGGTTGGGCCTAACTCATTTCTATTAAACCGGTTTGTACGGTGAGGATTATTAAAGATGTATGTAGAAATATATTGTATATTTCCTTATGTTTTATGAGAATTACAAATGCTGTATTTATAGACTGCATAAGGCAGGATTTGAATCAGGGGAATTAATTTCCCATGAATGCTAATTCTAATTACAGAAAAGAACAGGAAATAATAGCTAATTAATTACATTAATCCTAATCCTTAATGAGCTGTACAAACAGAATCATTTGATTCTGTATTGATTATTCCATACTCCCCCTCAATCTGGGTGGTAGATGTCTATCATACCCAGATTGGATCTGATATTCTCGTATATGTTCCTTGGAAGGGCTTTTGTTAGAATGTCTGCAGTTTGCTGGCATGATGGAATATGATTAACACTTATAATTTCATGATCAATTTTCTCCTTGATGAAGTGTCGGTCTATCTCCACCTGCTTTGTTCTATCATGCTGTACCGGGTTCTTAGCAATGCTAATAGCAGCCTTGTTATCACATAATATCTTCATGGGGTGATTGGTAGGAATTTTGATCTCATCTAGCATTCGCTTAAGCCAAATTCCTTCACAAATACCTTGTGACATAGCTCTGAATTCTGCTTCTGCGCTACTCCTAGCCACAACAGATTGTTTCTTGCTTCTCCAAGTTACCATATTACCCCATACAAATGTGCAGTAGCCTGTAGTTGATTTCCTGTCAGATAAACATCCTGCCCAATCAGAATCGGTGTAGACTTCAATGCCTCTGTTTGAGTTCTTTTGAAAATAAAGTCCTCGGCCTGGCGTACCTTTCAGGTACTGGAGAATTCTGTTCACATTTCTCATGTCAGTTTCAGTTGGATTTGACATATAACGACTAGCCATGCTTACAGCAAAACCAATGTCTGGTCTGGTGTGAGTTAGATAGATTAGTTTTCCGACTAGACTTTGATATCTATCTTTATTAGCTGGTACATTCTCATCTTCACTTCTTTTTACTTGTTCTATGGGAGTATTGGCAGCTTTGCATCCAAGCATACCCGTTTCTTGAAGTAAATCCAGAGTGTACTTCCTTTGAGAAACTGAAATACCATTCTTTGTTCGTGCAATTTCCATCCCTAGAAAATACTTGAGTTGTCCCAAGTCTTTGACTTCAAATTCGTTTGCTAGAAGTTTCTTTAACTGGTTGACCTGTTCATCATCGTCTCCCGTAATAACGATATCATCAACATAGACAATAAACAAAGCTATCTTCCCATCCAAAGAGTGCTTGACAAACATGGTATGGTCTGTTTGACATTGAACAAAACCATCTTGCTTGACAACTTTTGTTAGTCTATCAAACCATGCCCTTGGTGATTGTTTGAGGCCATATAGAGATTTGCGAAGTCGACACACCATGTTGGCAGTTTCAGGTGATTCAAGCCCCGGAGGAATTTGCATATATACCTCTTCTTCTAACTCTCCATTTAGAAATGCATTCTTTATGTCTAGTTGGTGTAGGGGCCAATCTAGATTTGCTGCCAGAGATAGTAGAACCCGGACAGAATTGAGCTTCGCAACAGGAGCAAAAGTCTCCTCATAATCCACCCCATATGATTGTGTGAACCCCTTTGCAACCAACCGAGCTTTGTACCTGTTTATACTCCCATCAGCATTGTGTTTAATTGAAAATATCCACTTGCATCCTACTGCTTTCTTCCCTTCTGGTATAGCAGTGATCTCCCATGTGCCATTTCTTACAAGTGCTTGAACTTCTTCTGTTACAGCTGCTGCCCATTCAGGTTTCTGCAATGCTTCTTGAATATTATTTGGAATTTCTATGTTGTCAACAGCTGCTACAAAGGCCCTGTAACTTTGTGATAGTTTTCCATAGGAGATATATTTTTCAATAGGGTGTTTAGTGCAAGTTCTAACCCCTTTTCTCATAGCAATAGGAATATCAATATCTATTGTATCAAGATGTTCAGAGTTAGGAAGAATATTACCTGTGGGAACTTCATTTTCTAGAGTTTGGTTTGACTCATGGCCTTGCATTGGAGCTTTGCTTGACTCTACCTCCTTCCTTTTATAACAAAAACCCTTCCACTTGCCTGTTTTTGGATCACAATCCTGTTGAGATGTGGTTGAAACTATAATTGGTTCTGTTTCCGTCACAACTTCTGTTGTCCTTTCACTCGGCTGAATGTTTGAGGTCTGGTCTGGTAATTTTTCAGCTGGTTTAGGCATAGGTTCGGCTGATTGAGTGTTGCCGGTTTGGTTTGGTAAGATTTTGTCATGTTCGGTTAGTTCAAGAGGCAAAAGTCGGTATTCTGAATTTTCTATATGCTCCCCCTGAATACCAGTTTTGGTGTAATAGGGTTGATTTTCAAAGAAGGTTACATCCATAGTGTGGTAAAATTTTTTGGTATGGGGAGAGTAACACCTATATCCCTTTTGGTGAGGAGAGTAACCAAGAAAAATGCATTTGATGGATTTTGGGTCTAATTTGCTTCGGTGAGGGTTGAGGTTATGGACAAAAGTTGAGCATCCAAATATTTTTAATGGAATAGAGGAAAAGATTTTGCTGGTTGGAAATAGGTTTTGAAGTGTGGAGAGTGGGGTCTTAAAGTTAAGGATACGTGAGGGTGTTCGATTTATAAGGTGAGTTGCTGAAAGGACAGCTTCTCCCCAAAAGTGTTGTGGGACATTTGTGGCTAACATGATTGATCTGGTCACTTCCAAAAGGTGTCTATTCTTCCTTTCCGCAACTCCATTTTGTTGGGGAGTGTCCACACACGAGCTTTGGTGAACAATTCCAACCTTTTGAAGATAGGAATTTAGAGCAAGGTTGTAATACTCACGGCCATTGTCAGTTCTGAGTATCTGAATATTGCTTTGGAATTGTGTTTGTACCATCTTATGATAAATTTCAAATATTCTCCCTACTTCTGATTTTTCCTTCATTAGAAACACCCAGGTAACACGTGTGTGATCATCAATAAAGGTGACAAACCATCTCGAGCCTGTAATGTTGTGGACTCGTGATGGTCCCCATACATCACTATGAATTAATGAAAAAGGTTTTGAGGGTTTATAAGATTGGGGTGAGTAATGGTTTCGAGTATGTTTAGACAATTGGCAAATTTCACATTGAAAATGTTCCTTGTTTTTATTGAATAAAGAGGGAAACATTTTTTCCAAGTATATGAAATTTGGGTGGCCTAATCTATAGTGCCACATCATTACAGGATTATTATCACTTGAAACTGCAGCTGCAACATGACAATTATTCTTGAGTTTTTCTTCTGATTTTTCCACTTGAAGGAGGTAGAGTCCAGCACACTCTTCAGCATTGCCAATCGTCTTCCCCGACTCCAAAGTCTGAAATTCACACAAGTTAGGGAAGAATTTAGTAACACATTTCAAATCTCTTGTAATCTTGCTAATAGACAGCAAGTTACAATCCAGTTTAGGCACATACAAAACAGAGTCAAGTGTAATATTTGGTGTATATAAAATATACTTGATATAGGTTCTATTCTGTACAGTAACAAACTAGCTTAGCTGTCAATTAGTTTGTTACACGTGCCTTATATATAGTTACCTATTATATTATCAATATTCAAGGAATACAAACAAGATTCTTTCATCTCTCTTCTTTTCTTTCTTTCCTTTATTCTAACATGGTATCTAGAGCTCTTTTCTCGACCTAGCGCTTCCATGGCGTCTCCGTTCAATTCTAAGGGCGTGTTTCCCTCATCTCACGTCAAACTCACATCTAATCTCAGTTAAACTGGATGATAAGAATTTCAAACAACGGAAACAACACATAGACGGCGTAACTCGCGACCACAAACTTCAGCGCTTTGTTACGGTGCCTCTTGTTCCTCCGCGCCTTCTTCCCGGTGCCGATCCCGTTGTCGGTGGTGAGAATCCAGTGTTTCTCGACTGAGAGCAACAGGATGCGCTCATCTGCACCTGACTTCTCTCTACGATCTCCGGTTCTCTTCTTCCGAAACTCGTCGATTGCACGTATTCATGGCAAGTGTGGTCTAAAGTTCACCGTTACTTCAACACCTTGCTCACCACCAAGGCGCGACAACTCCGATCTGAGTTACGAAGTTTGACGAAATGATCGCGCACGATTGCTGATTTTATTGTCCGTGTTCGCGAAATCAATGAATCTTTGGTTTTGATTGGAGATCCGATTCCTCTTCGTAACCTAATTGAAGTTGTTCTCGATGCTCTCCAGGAGGAATATGATCCAATTGTTGTTGCGATGAACAATAAAGAGGATTTGTGTTCGTTGGATGAACTCGAATCGAGTCTTCTTGCACATGAATCGTGACTTGAGAAGAATCGCAAAGCTGTACTCACTGAACCTGTGTCCGTGAATCTCACACAAGCTCCGTCGTCATCTGCACCGCTCTCGACTGAGATCTCAGATGCTGATTCGAACCCTAATTTTCCTGTTAGAACAAGTCATGTGATTGCAAATGTTGAAAATCATGGCTATGGTTCACGCGGTGGTCTATCTGGTCGGGATGGTGGCCGTTTTGGTCGTGGTGGTGGCCGCTTTGGGAAGGTTTCATGTCAGATTTGCCATAAGTCTGAACATGATGCTTTTGTATGCTATCACATATACTTTTACTCAGGTGCACTTTCTTTTCCCTCACCACGAGCTCCCTTCAATCCCTACATGGTGGCTCCACACCCGTCCTATCCTCCCTCATTTGGATACTCAGCTGCTCAAAGGCCAACGCCATCCAAGCATCTTCAACCACAAGCGTTTCTCACAGGTCCAGATCCAGGTTTCAACAACCAGTGGTGGTATCCTGATTCAGGTGTGTCTCACCATGTCACGTCTGAGGCTTCAAACTTGTCTGATTCTTCTTCACTGTCTGGAGCTGAACAAGTGTTTATGGGAAACGACCAAGGTTTGTCCATTAACTCTGTAGGTTCCATGAATTTTCCTTTATCCAATCATCCTAATTCATCTCTAACTCTACACAATTGTCTTCTTGTCTCTCACATCACTAAAAACCTCATAAGTGTCAGTAAATTCGCACAAGATAATCATGTATTCTTTGAGTTTCATCCTCAGACATGTCTTGTAAAATCGCAGGATTCTTCTGAAGTCCTTCTTTGTGGCACTGTTGGAGCTGATGGTCTTTACAGATTTGCCAATCCTGCCTCATCCATGTCCAAGTTTCATAGTCATAGTGTTTGTAATAATCTCAGTTCAACTTGTAACTCAGTTGCTACTTGCAACTGTATCTCCCTTTGTAATTCTGTTTCACATATTAATAAAAATGTTCATGATTCTAGTTGTCAATCTCATCCTACTGCACATGTTTTTACCATTAAAGTGCCTAATTCATATCAAAATATGCCGTGTCCAAATTCCATATCTAATAGCAAATATGCTTTATGGCACACAAGACTTGGACACTCTCATCACCATGCCCTTACATAAGTTCTCAAACTATGCAACATTCCCATCCCTCATAAACCTCCTACTAACTTATGTTCTGCTGGTTGCTTGGGCAAGTCTCATAGACTCCCAACTTCTCTATCTACCACTGTCTACCATCATCCCTTTGAACTTGTTGTGTGTGACTTGTGGGGCCCGACACCAGTTCATTCTTCAGGTGGTTACACTTATTTTCTCACCTGTGTTGATGCATTTTCCAGATTTGTCTGGGTTTTCCCTCTAAGGTTAAAATCCGACACTCTAACTCAATTCATTCACTTCAATACCATGGTTGAACTCCAATTTAATTGCAGAATTAAAGGGGTTCAAAGTGATGGAGGTGGTGAATTCAAACCTTTCATCAAGTACCTTACTGAATTAGGAATTCTCCATCGGTTTACTTGTCCCTATACCCATCATCAAAACGGTGTAGTTGAACGAAAGCATCGACACATAGTTGAAACAGGTTTGGCCTTACTTGCTCATTCCAAGTTGCCTCTTAAGTATTGGGATCATGCTTTTGTTAGTGCAACCTATCTTATCAATAGGCTGCCCAGTTCCTCCCTCAAAAACCAGTCCTCTTACTCTATTTTACTGCACAAACCTCCTGATTATTCTTGTCTCCGCGTGTTCGGTTGTGCATGCTTCCCTTTCCTTTATCCCTATAATTCTCATAACCTTGCTTTTAGATCCCAAGAGTGTGTCTTCTTAGGTTACTCAACTATTCACAAAGGTTACAAGTGCCTTGCAGCTGATGGACACATATATATATATATATATATATATATATATATATATATATATATATATGTATATATATATATATATATATATGTATATGTACATATACATATGTATATGTATATGTACATATACATATGTATATGTATATGTACATATACATATGTATATGTATATGTACATATACATATGTATATGTATATGTATATATACATATACATATATATATATATATATATATATATATATATATATATATATATATATATATATAAGGATGTGCTTTTTCATGAGTCCAGGTATCCTTATCTGGACCTTTTTCCCACCTTTACCTCTACTTCTTCTCCCTCTGCCATGTCTTGGTTTTCATCTGCTGCTTCTTCATCATCTCTTCCTATTCATCATGTTCCTCCTCTATAACATGTTAGTTCTGCTGTTTCTCCCACTGACAGGCAGTCTCCTTCCACCCCTGCCCATTCTTTAGCCGCAGCTACTCCCAACTCAAATATACCAAGTCCTTTGTCTATCTCTCAGTTCAACTCTCCTTCACCTAATTCTGCCTTTTCTGACTTAGCTGAAGCCAACACTATTTCCCCATCTTCCCTACCAGATTCTGTCACAAATAACAATCCTAATTCCAATTTTGTTCCAACTTCCAGTTCTGGTTCAATTCCTCCTATTCTCATTCCTCTTAATGTTCATCCAATGCAAACTAGAGCCAAGAGTGGGATTATTCAACCTAGGCTTCATCCCACACTTCTCGTAACTCATATGGAACCTACATCTGTTAAGCAGGCCTTGGCTACTCCTTACTGGTTTCAGGCAATGCAAGAGGAATATCAGGTTATTTTGAAGAACCAGAAATGGACTTTGGTGTCTCCATCTGCTACTAAAAAGCCCATTGGCTGCAAATGGGTTTTTCGGGTAAAGGAGAATCATGATGGCTCTATAAACAGGTACTACTCCGGTCTGGTTTATAAGCAAAAGAGACAAGTTTCACGTTTATTAAGAAATATAGTTAAGTGCATTTAAGTTTCTTGATTTCATGTGAGAGAGACAATGCAATTACTAGTATACCCTCAATTAAATTGTCTTCTACTAACAATATTAAGTAATTAATGCAGGGATATTTTTGGAATAAATGCATTAAATGCACCTAGATTTGTTCACATTTGCTTATATTTAAGGTCAAAAAATTTAGAAGACTTTTGCTTATAAATAAGACCGAAGGGAGTACAAGGCAAGACTTGTTGCCAAAGGGTTTCATCAGTAAGTTGGTAGTGATTTCACTGAGACATTTTCTCCTGTTGTTAAGCCTGTTACTGTCAGAACTGTTCTAACACTTGCAGTCACAAATAGGTGGTCAATTCAGCAAATCGATGTGAACAATGCCTTCCTCAATGGGCTTCTTGAGGAAGAGGTTTACATGATTCAACCCCCTGGGTTTGAAGCTACTGACAGGTCCCTTGTTTGTAGGCTTAACAAAGCTTTATATCGGCTAAAATAGGCCCCCAAGGCCTGGTTTGATAGGCTCAAAAGTTCCTTACTGCAGCATGGTTTTCAAGTTAGCAAGTGTGACCCTAGCTTATTCTTTCTCCATACCAGCAACTTAACTATTATGATCCTGATTTATGTGGACGATATCATCATCACTGGGAGTTCTCAATTGTTCATTGCTAACCTTATCAAGAATCTCAACACAAAGTTTGCACTCAAGGATCTATGTCAGCTGGACTATTTCCTAGGGATTGAGGTTACTCACTTATCCAATGGCTCTTTACCTCTCTCTCAAACAAATTGGCTCTTTCCTTCTCTCTCAAACAAAATATGTGAGTGACTTGCTTGCAAAAGTGAATATGTCTACAGCTAATGGAATGCATACTCCCATGGTCTCTAGCAGCAAACTGTCAAAAATTGGTTCTGACAGAGTTTCAGATCCAACTCAGTTTCGATCTATTGTTGGTGCCTTTCAATATGCTACCTTGACTAGGCCTGAGTTATCTTTTTCTGTCAATAAAATGTGTCAGTTTTTGTCCAATCCTTTGGAGGAGTATTGGAAAGCAGTGAAAAGAATCCTCGGTTATTTAAGTGGCACACTTCACTATGGATTACTCCTTCAATCTGCTCCTAGGCATCAACCCCTGTCCCTTCTAGGCTTCTGTGATGCTGACTGGGCAACAAACCCTGATGACAGGAGGTCCACCTAAGGGGCTTGTGTGTTTCTAGGTAAAGAATCCTCGGGTATTTAAGTGGCACACTTCACTATGGATTACTCCTTCAATCTGCTCCTAGGCATCAACCCCTGTCCCTTCTAGGCTTCTGTGATGCTGACTGGGCAACAAACCCTGATGACAGGAGGTCCACCTAAGGGGCTTGTGTGTTTCTAGGTCCTAACATTATATCTTGGTGGTCAAAGAAGCAACAACTGGTAGCAAGATCCAATGCAGAAGCAGAATACAAGAGCATGACTCAACTGGCTGCAGAAACGCTGTGGATTCAGTCCCTCCTCACTGAACTTCACTGCCAGTTTCAGACCCCAAAAATTCGGTGTGATAATCTCAGTACAGTGACATTGGCTCATAATCTTGTTCTTCATAACAGAACAAAGCACATGGAGTTGGACATTTTCTTTATGAGAGATATACTTGATATAGGTTCTATTCTGTAGAGTAACAAACTAACTTAGCGGTTTGTTACACGTGCCTTATATATATATTTACCTATTGTACTATCAATATTCAAGGAATATAAACATAATTCTTTCATCTCTCTTCTTTTCTTTCTTTCCTTTATTCTAACAAGGATTGCCTCCACTTATAAACATAACACATACCATATCTCTAAGCAATGTGGGACTAAATTCACCCCTTCAAAGCCAACACAATGAAGGTGTTAGGGGCTGCAATGAGGCAAGCCAAAGTGCCGCAATTAAGGCGACTAGGGGGGACAACAATTAAGGCGGAAAGTCCAACCACCCCCTCACGCTTGGGCCTCAATGAGTCCGAAGCGTCGACGATGCGGGAAGCCCAACAATGGATCTAGGATAGGCTCTGATACCATCTTAGAATTTGGGTTGAGCCTAACTCATCCATACAAAACCGGCTTGTACGGTGAGGATTGCCTCCACTTATAAACATAACACATACCATATCTCTAAGCAATGTGGGACTAAATTCACCCCTTCAAAGCCAACACAATGAAGGTGTTAGGGGCTGCAATGAGGCAAGCCAAAGTGCCGCAATTAAGGCGACTAGGGGGGACCACAATTAAGGCGGAAAGTCCAACAAGTTTATTTTTGTTATGAAAAGCCCGAACGAAAGGAGAAGGTTGTGTAGGCAGTCGACAACTTATACAAATTTTTGTCAAATTTCTATGACAGATCAAATATATAATAATGTGAATATTAGATCGTTGTCTGGAAGCAACGCGCTATATAGCTCGAGTGCAATGTCAAATAAGTAAGGGCTATTGTATCGCCGCTTGAATACATTGAAAAATAAGTAAGAGTGTCCATATTTTTATGAACAGGTGTGACTGAAGAAGTTAGTTCATAAGAGTATGATTCACTTTAGATGATGGAATATAAACACTTTTACCGGGAAATTTATGGAAATAGTAGACACTATGGTTTAGGAGAAAGATGATTTTATGTGTCTATAAGAAACTAAGTGGGTGAGTGAAAAGGAAAAAGAATTGGACACCTTAGGATTCAAGCTTTGGTACATTGGTAAAGTTAGGTACAAAAATGAGGTAGGAGTTCTTGTTGACAAGGAGTTGAAAAAGGATATTGTGGATGTAAAAAGGATAGGAGATTGAATCATAGTCATTAAATTTATTTTATAGTGTAATAAGATACCTTTAATGTTATTAGTGGTTACACATTTTAGGTTGGGTTAACAAAATTCCTTTAAGAAAAACTTTGGAAGGATTTAAAAAGCTTATTTCAGGATATACCAAAAGGAGAAAATATTTTTTAAGGAGGGGATCTAAATGGACATGTTGGGAGTGTATTGAGAGGTTTTGAGGGCGTGCACAAGAGGTATGACCTCTAGGTGGTAAATGTGAAAGGTAAATTTGTCTTAGATTTTTTGTCGGTTTTTTATCTTACTATAGCTAATACGTGCTTTAAGAAAAGAAATGAGCATCTTATCACATATAAAAGTGGAGTAATATGTTCTCAGATAGATTTCTCTCTTATCATGAAATCAAATAAGAAGATTTGTTCGGACTCTAAAGTGATATCATGAGAGAGCTTGACTACTCAACATAGAATTTTGAATATGAATGTAAGGGTTAAGAGAATAGCAAAGAGAAGAAGTCATAGGGGGTTCCACAGATCAAATAGTGGCATTTGAAGGGTGAAAAACAAATGATTTTATAACACAATCTGCGAGGGAGACTTGAGGGAGACTTTAGACTGCCATAAGGAAGTATAAATGATATGCGGGACAAGATAGTACATGGGATTAAAAAAATAGCAACAAAAGACGTTGGGAGAAATAAAAAAGTTTTGGACCTAGGGTAAAGAATTTTGGTGGTGGACACGAAAGTGTTTTGAGTAAAGTTAGAATCAAAAGAGAATGTTTTAAAGATTGGTCTAGGTGTAAAAATGTTGAAGATTAGGAAAATTATAATAAAGTTAAGAAAGAGACCAAGAGAGCGTTGATCGAAGCAAAAACTCAATTTTTTTTTACGGATTATACCAATCCTTAGGAACCAAGAAGAGAGGAAAATCTATGTATAAGCTTGCTAAGGGAAGAGAAAAAAAGACAAGAGACTTGGATCAAATGAAGTGTATTAAAGATGAAGTAGAAAGTTTTGGTTTAGGAAAAAGTATAAATGATAGATAGAAAAAATATTTCCACAAGTTATTTAATGTAGGATATGAGATATTACCGGACTCAAATAGCCTAGACATTAACGAAGAAGATCGAAATTATAACTACTATCGTTGAATTCAAAAATATGAGGTCAAAAAGCATTCAAATAGATGAATAATTGCAAGACAGTTCGACGAGACAATGTACCTGTTGAAATGTGCAAAAAGTCTTGAAGATAGAAGTATTGAGTGGCTTGCCAAACTTTTTAACAAGATTATGAGGTCAAACACAGATGTCAGATGAATGAAGAAGTACTTTAATTCCGATTTATTAGAACAAATGGGATATATAAAGTTGTGCAAATTATAGGAGGATTAAATTTATGAGTCATATCATGAAGTTATAAGAAATAATGATCGGACGAAAACTACAAAAAGAGACTCCAATTGTTGATAATCAATTTGGTTTTATGTGGTCCACCATGGAAGTAATCTATTTGGAAGTTATATCATATCATAAATTGCGAGGTTTAAATGTCTTGAGTCCGTAATATAAAACAACGAAGAAATAGAAAGAGATTTAAACCATCGAATTCAAGTTGGGTAGTTGAAATTGAGGAAGGCCTGAGGGTTTTATGTGATATGAAAGTACCACTCAAATTGAAGTGAAAATTTCATCTGACAACTGTAAGACCGACAATGTTGTACGGGACAAAATATTAGGCTATAAAGAACCAACAAGAAAATAAATTTGTAACGAGATGAAGATGCCGTGTTGGATGTGTGGTAAAATTAGATGCGATTGGATTAGAAATGACAATTTTAGAGATTAGAAATGACAATTTTAGAGAGAGAGTTAGGGTAACAACTTTAATAGAAAAGATGGTGGAAATTAGGCTTAGGCGGTTTGGAGGTCTAAAGAGAAGACCGGTAGATTATGTAATAAGTAGATTAGATGAAGAGTAGTCAAATCACTATAGTTAAAAGAAAACTTAGAAAAATTATAAAAGAAACTATTAAAAAAAATCTTAAAGATTGATGAGTTGGATAAAAATATGATTTTTTATAGAACATTATAGTGTACTTTGATCCGTGTAGTCAGCTTAATAATTGCTGTTAGTTTTTTTTTCCTATTTACTTCTTATTTGTGGGAAAGGCATTGCTTTATTGTAACAAGCTGAAAACTTAGTAAATAGGGGAATGTTATAAAATCTTAGAAATGTAATATTATTTTTATTTTATTTTATATTTTAGAGTATCCCCAGTCCTAGATAATTTTTTAGAATTTATTTTATTTAAATTTTATTATTTGTTTCACTTTAATCAGGATCTTTTAAATTATTAGACATATTATATAGGAATATAATCACTATTTTTATTTGTATTTATTGCATTAAGCCCTTTCTTCACTTTCTACATGTGCTATGGTCTCTATGCCTAAGAAAAAATTATTGACTTATTCAGTCTGAATTTTCACTGTCATCTGCTTCTGCATACTTTAACTAAAATTTTAGATTCTTCAATGCTAAAAATTCAGGCATATTTTGGAATTCACAAACCGAAGGATCTTAGTGAAGCTGATCTGGCACGCAAGAGACTTATATTTGATGAATTTTTTTACCTGCAGGTGAGGTTATCATTTTATTCACATTTAGTTTGTTCTATCAGCTGTGGACATTTCTAATCTTTTTCTTTTAACTTGCTACCATTATCAAGCCTATGTTTGGGTGAATGATGTCATGCGTAAAGTCATTTCTTTTAGTTATCTATTTGAAAGTAACTAATGACCATTGTCCTAGGTGTGAGTATTTCTTGTTACTTTACTGTTAACAACTGCTGTTTAAGAGGTGTTTGGAAGAGCTTATTTAGAACTTATTTGTGCTCATCTCATAAGATATAAGATAAGTACTTGCAATTTTTTTTTGAATAGCAAATTGATAGTGTGAGTGTGTGTAGGTTAGCGCGGACTTAGATGCAGTTGAGCATACATTTGCGCGTGCTCGTGACCTTAACTTAGATGTGTTCGTGCATGCGCGCACAAACCTTAACTTAGATGCAGTTGAGCATACATGTGCGCGTGCGTGCTAACCTTAACTTAGATGCAGTTGTGCATACATTTTTCTGGTGCTATGTTTGTGCAGCAATTGTTCGATCTTTTCACCAATTATTTTGAGCTTTATCATCTTTCATTGTAGTAATTTATTGTTCTTGTTACATACTTAAATCTTTTTTTTATTTTATTTAACCCAACTCTATATGTACTATCTTTTGTCAGTTAGGACGATTATTCCAAATGCTCGATGGTCTTGGTACACAAATAGAAAAGGATGGATTGCTAGATAAGTATAGAAGACCTAAAGATAACAGTGTGTGTATTGAGGAATGGTCCTGTCTCACCAAGAAGGTTTTGGAGCTCCTTCCCTACACTCTTACTCCTGGTCAACTGCAAGCTGTTTCAGAAATTATTTGGGATTTAAAGAGGCCAGTTCCAATGAATCGGCTACTGCAGGTTTTGGTTTTTCTTGTCAATATTGTTTTACTATTTCCATGTCTATACATTATTCCATCCACTTCTTGCTTCAAAAATGTACTAACATAGGAAAAGTAATATTAGTAATTGAGTGATATGAAACAATCTCCTCAAGCATGCAAACACAATTTCGATTAAAGTTTTTCCAACAACTTTCATGTGTGAATTAAAACATCAGCCCCCAAGTCTAAACTTCAAACCTTTCAAGATGATCTTCTGGATTAGAATAGCCAATCATTTTTGTTTCTTTGAGGATAAAGAGCAATTTGATTAAGATAAAAAAAAAGTAGAAAATTCCTGAGAAATCGGGAGGGTAAAAATCTTCTTCCCAAAAGGAATCATCAATAAAACATACCCACACACGAATCATGTCGTTTAATGTAAAAATCATCATCATATTATAACTACTTGCTCCGTTCTAATCCGCAGACATGTGCTTTTTTAATTTTTTGGGGATACTGCTCTTATTTGCTTGTATTCCTCGACACCTCATGTCTTTAGGTCTGTTCTCTTTTTTCCAAAATCTTACTCTTGGTATTAATAAA
Organism: Lathyrus oleraceus; assembly: GCF_024323335.1. Classification (NCBI taxonomy): domain Eukaryota; kingdom Viridiplantae; phylum Streptophyta; class Magnoliopsida; order Fabales; family Fabaceae; genus Lathyrus; species Lathyrus oleraceus. The sequence goes on along the minus strand of NC_066584.1, from coordinate 48,764,477 downwards.
ATGTTTGCAAAGTTTCTCAAATGTGTCTTTTTGGGTTACACTCTATATCAAAAAGGTAATCATTGTATATTTCCTGAAGTAGTCTCAGCTGATGTTACCTTTGAATCTGTACCCTTCTTTGGACTTTCTTCCACAATTGAGTCTATCACGAACACTATGACAATTTATGGTATAGTTCAAACTTCAATCATGGTATAGTTCAAACTTCAATCACAAAACCAAACCGAACCTTAAAAAAATCTAAAAGAACCACACCGAACCGTTTAAGTTCTCCACAACCAAACTGAACTGAATTATTAGTTCGGTGCACCGGTTCTGAATTTCAAACCGAACCGAATTGTTACTAAACTATTTTTTCAAACTGGAGTGTTTGTTATCGTGAAATGAACTATTATTATTTTTTAAATAAAAAAACCATTTTTGACTATATTTTTTACCATCTATTTTTGTTGATAAGTTTTTTTAAAATATATTTTCAAGCTAATTTTTTATCACTATTATGCAATGTAAGGGTGATTAAATTCAAAAGCGATCCACATCAAAATCACAAACCAATCAAAAATTTAAAACCATATAAAATTGAATATTGATAGAATCTGAGAAATCAGTTAGAATTCTGTTAGAATTTCATATATTGCATTCTGTCCGATTGAGATACAATGACTCTACTTATATAGAAAGAAGACTGTAACTAACTATTACAGTTGTCACTATTACATCTGTCACTAATTATTACAGCTCAGCATGCTGTCACTAACTATTACAACTCAGCACTGTAATAATACAGAATGCTAACTAATACATTCTATCATTCCCCCTTAGAAGTGGAGGGTGTGTCAATCAAGCTTTGCTTGTTGAATACCCTGAGCTTATCACGTAGATGAAGAAATTTCACTGCAGATAATGATTTAGTTAAAGCATCTGTCCACTGGTCCTGAGCAGGAACATGAGCCACAACAAGACTCTTGTTGAGCACCTTTTCTCTCACAATGAAGATATCCAACTCCATATGTTTAGTCCTATTATGCAAAATAGGATTATGAGCAAGTGTGACTGTACTGAGATTGTCACATCGAATCTTTGGAGTTTGAAACTCACAGTGTAGTTCTTTGAGAAAGGACTGCACCCAAAGTATTTCTACAGCAAATTGAGCCATACTTCTGTATTCTGCCTCAACACTTGATCTGGCAACCAACTGTTGCTTTTTAGACCACCAAGACACAATATTAGGACCAAGGAACACACAAGCCCCCGAAGTAGACCTTCTGTCATTAGGATCTGATGCCCAATCATCATCACAGAATCCAAGCCAAGACAGAGGTTGCCGAACTGATGCAGGCTGAATGATAAGACCCTGATGAAGAGTGCCACTTAGATACCTCAATATCCTCTTTACAGCCTTCCAGTGATCCTCCAATGGATTTGACAGAAACTGACAAAATTTATTCACAGAAAATGAGATTTTAGGCCTTGTCAATGTAGCATATTGCAAAGCACCAACAACATATCTAAACAGAGTAGAATCAGACATTACATCAGACCCAACTTTGGAGAGTTTGCTACTAGAAACCATTGGAGTAGGCATTCCATTGGCATTAGACATATTTACTTTGGCTAACAAATCACTTACATATTTGGTTTGAGAGAGAAGCAGGGAACCATTTGGTAAGTGAGTGACCTAAATTCCTAAGAAATAGTCTAACTTGCCCAACTGTTTAAGAGAGAAGGCAACATTAAGTTTCTTGATCAATTAAGTAATGAAAGTTGCAGAATTCCCAGTGATGATTATATCATCAACATAGACCAAGACCATAATATTGAGACTCCTAGTGTGAAGTAGAAACAGACTGGGATCACATCTGCTGGCCTGAAACCCATGTTGTAGTAAGGCACTTTTAAGTTTATCAAACCAGGCCCTGGGTGCCTGTTTAAGCCCATAGATAACCTTGTTTAATTTGCACACAAATGTCTTATCAGAAGCCTCAAACCCAGGAGGTTGCTGCATATAAACTTCCTCCTCTAGAGTACCATTGAGGAAAGCATTATTCACATCAATCTGCTGAATTGTCCACCTGTGTGTGACTGCAAGAGTCAAAACAATTCTGACTGTAAGATGCTTAAGAATTGGTGAGAAAGCTTCAGTAAAGTCATTGCCAGCTTGCTGATGAAACCCTTTGGCCACAAGTCTGGCCTTATATTTATTGATGGATCCATCAGGATTTTCCTTCACCCGAAAAACCCATTTACAACCAATGGGTTTTCTAGAACCAGATGGTGACACCAAAGTCCAGGTCTGATTATTCAAAAGGACCTGATACACCTTTTTCATAGCCTTAACCAATGGGGAGCAACCAAGGCCTAACCAACTGATGTAGGCTCCACGTGAGTGAGCAAAAGTGTAGGATTAAGTCTAGGTTGAGTGATAACACTCTTGGCTCTAGTTTGCATGGCATGTACATTGAGGGGATTAATTATAGATTGGGATGGGTTAAGAGGAACTGAAATAGGCCTAGCAGTAGATGTGGTGTCAGGGGAGGATGTAGGTGATATAGTACTGGCTTCAACTAAATCTGAAAGAATAAGACCAGGGGAAATATTTGAAGTGAAGGAGGGTGTTGTAGGGGAGTTAGATAAGTCAGGAGTCACAAGAGGATTTAGTGGACTGTGAGAAGAACTAGAGTCCGCAGTAGAATTGGCAGGAGGTGTAGAAGGAAGAGACGGAGAAGGAGTATGGCTGATATGATGAAGAGGAAGAGGAGATGATGAAACTGCTGGCATAAACCAGGAGGAAGAAGTGGGAGAGGAAGATGTAGTGCTGTTGGAAGAAGAAGAGGGAAACAATGTGGGGTAAGGAAATTTATATTCATGAAAAAGAACATCCTTAGAAATGTATATATGACCATTAGAAGCAAGACATTTATACCCTTTATGAATAGTGGAGTACCTTAGAAAGATGCACTCTTGAGACCTATAGTCAAGTTTATGAGAATTATAGGGACGAAGGAAAGGAAAACATGCGCAACCAAACACTCTAAGACATGTATAATCTGGGTTTTTGTTTAGAAGTTTGGAATAAGGAGAGTGGTTATGAAGAGTAAGACTAGGAAGTCTATTAATAAGATAGGCAGCTGTAACAAAGGCGTGATCCCAAAATTTTAAGGGCAGTGTGGATTGAGCAAGTAATGCTAAACCAGTTTCCACAATGTGACGATGTTTACGTTCAACAATACCATTTTGATGATGGGTATGTGGACACATAAACCTATGAATGATTCCTAACTCAGTGAGATATTTCGTGAAAGGTCTGAACTCACCCCCTCCATCACTCTGAACACCTTTAATTTTACAATTAAACTGAAGTTCAACCATGGTTTTGAAGTGAATAAACTGGGTGAGAGTGTCAGATTTTAGTCTAAGGGGAAAGACCCAAACAAACCTAGAATAGGCATCAACACAGGTCAGAAAATAGGTGTAGCCACCTGAAGATTGAACAGGAGCTGGACCCCATAAGTCACAGACAACCAGTTCAAAAGGATGGCTATACACAGTGGTGGATAATGAGGTAGGAAGCCGGTGAGACTTTCCTAAACAACAGGCAACACACAGTTCAGTTGGTGGTTTTGAAGGAATAGGTATGTGTCAGAGTTTTAGCACTTCAGCAAGAGCATGATGGTGAGGGTGTCCTAAACGTGTATGCCATAAAATATACTTATTATGAAATATGGAAGCAGGGGTATTAACATGCTGAGATGATTTAGAAATATTATGAGTGGCAACATTAACATTAGGAATATTATGCTAAGATGATTTAGAAATATTGTGAGTGGCAACATTAACATTAGGAATATTATGACAGGCTGAACCAATTTCATTCATATAGATGATTACAAGAGTTGCTGAGATTACAAGCTTCAGAAGATGAAGATACACGTGTATTAAGACTAGGAAAAGACGTGTATTAAGACTAGGAAAAGACTTGGACAGTTGTGAAGAAGGGTTGGGAAATTTGTATAAACCATCAGCTCCAACAACGCCGCGAAGAAGGATTTCAGACGAAGCCTGTGATTTGACAAGACAAAATTGAGGGTGAAACTCAAAGAAAACATGATTGTCTTGAGCAAATTTACTAACACTGATAAGGATTTTGGTGATGTGAGGCACAAGCAGTAAATTGTGCAGGGTGAGAGATATGTGAGGATAGTTTGGTAATGGAAATTGCATAGACCCTACAGAGTTGATAGACAAACCTTGACCATTTCCCATAAACACTTGCTCAGATCCAGGCAATGAAATAGAGTCAGATAGATTTGAAGCATCAGGTGTAACATGGTGAGACGCACCTGAATCCGGATACCACCATTAATTGTTGAAATTAGGATCTGAACCAGTGAGAAAAGCTCGAGGTAGAGGAGATCGAGGAGGAGCTGGCCTAAGAGCCCCATAACCAAATGAAGGTTGATACATAGGTCGTGCAATCATCATGAAAGGATTGAAGGAAGCTCTATAAGGCGAGAACGAAGGAGCATTGGAATTCGAATATCTGTGATAACAGATAGAGGCATCATATCCAGATTTGTGACAAACTTCTCCGCCACCTGAAAAGGTCCATAGAATCTTGCAGCAAGTTTCTGATGAATTCTTTTTACCACTGACTGTTGTCTATGGGGTCTAAGTTTCAGAAAAATCCATTCCCCTACTTCAAAACACAAATCTCTCCTCTTCTAGTTTTATATCAGTGGCTACTCAATCGTTACTACCCTAAATCAATTTTTTTTTCTATCGGTGGCTAGCATTAACCTGTGCAGAGCATGAGGTAAACCTAGTTTTATAGTTGATGATTCACATTTACTTATGAAGTGAACAAAATTTGATCTGAGTTGGAATTTGACTATTTTTCTTTTGATTTGTGTATTGAAACTGAAAGGTATGTTTTGTGATGTAGGCTAGAAGTTAGTCTTCATTCCCCAAGCTGATAACATTATATGTTTTGTTGTAGACAAAGAGAGGAATATCTTGGTTACCTTGGTTGCAGACATATAAAGTCGAATATCTTGGAATATCTTTTTTTCAGACCTATATATTTATTATATAGTATATAGGTTCTGAGGTTGTTGCAATGATATTTATTTCATTTCAACTACCTTAATTGATTGATGAATTGTTATAAATTTGCCATTATTATTTAAGCATCTAAAATCAATGGAATCAATAGCCTCAAACTCTCTATGTAAGAAGACGCTCTATGTAAAAAGAAGAAGAATTTATGTAAAAAGAAGAAGAAGGTATGGGTGGTTTTCTTTTTCTTTAGTTTTCTCTATAAGAAGGTATGATTTGTTCTCTTTTTCTTTACTTTTCATGCAAAAAGATAAACTTATGTTATATTTTTTTGTCAATAGTTCAAAATCCGACACTGAAGCATCGGAATCGTGCAATATTCAGCCCGCCAAACGCCCTAGAAAGGTGTGGTTTCAATCTCCTCTGATTTTTTACTGTATCTTTTTTATCATAGGTGACTATTCAGTTAAAAGTTAAACGTATAGAGATGGATGAAAAAGATCGAAAGATATGTATTAGTTGAATTAAATGTGTATAATTTAAAAAAATAAATGAAAAAAATAGTTATTTTAAAAATTGAGTTGAGAAAACGATTATTTAAAAAAGTTCAATTGAACTTTTTTTGTTTGTTTAAGTTAAGTTTAAGCTAAATTGTAAGTTTGTGTTAAAAAATTTAATGCACAATGATCCACTTAATTGTTATTCCTTTCATCGTATTAAATAAAAAAACAACAATGAGTAACTACTGAAACCATAAATATAAACAAAGTGTAAAACCGAAGGAAAAGAAAATAATTAAAAACCAATCAATCAAATTCAATGTTCAATCGCTCCTCTGTCTCTCTCCGATTTCTCCACCTCCATCGCCGAACCAGACCACCCTCTCCCCCAACACCAATCCAAATCCCAATCGATTCAATCGCCCCCAGACAGTTTGTATAGTCACCTATCCAAAATTGAATTTGAATTTGATTGATTGATTTTTAATTATTTTCTTTTTCTTTGGTTTTTCACTTTGTTTATATATATGGTTTCAGTTGTTACTCATTGTTGTTTTTTTATTTAATACGATGAAAGGAATAACAATTAAGTGGATCATTGTGCATTAAATTTTTTAACACAAACTTACCATTTAGCTTAAACTTAACTTAAACAAACAAAAAAAGTTCAATTGAACTTTTTTAAATAATCGTTTTCTCAACTCAATTTTTAAAATAACTATTTTTTTCATATATTTTTTTAAATTATACACATTTAATTCAACTAATACATATCTTTCGATCTTTTTCATCCATCTCTATACATTTAACTTTTAACTGAATAGTCACCTATGATAAAAAAGATGCAGTAAAAAATCAGAGGAGATTGAAACCACACCTTTCTAGGGCGTTTGGCGGGTTGAATACTGCACCATTCCGATGCTTCAGTGTCGGATTTTGAACTATTGACAAAAAAATATAACATAAGTTTATCTTTTTGCATGAAAAGTAAAGAAAAAGAGAACGAATCATACCTTCTTATAGAGAAAACTAAAGAAAAAGAAAACCACCCATACCTTCTTCTTCTTTTTACATAGAGCGAGCGTCTTCTTACATAGAGAGTTTGAGGCTATTGATTTTAGATGTTTAAATAATAATAGCAAATTTAAAACAATTCATCAATCAATCAAGATAGTTGAAATGAAATAAATATCATTGCAACAACGTCAGAACCTATAGACTATATCATAAATATATAGGTCTGAAAAAAGATATTTCAAGATATTCCACTTTATATGTCTGCAACCACGTTAACCAAGATATTGCTCTCTTTATCTGCAACAAAACATATAATGTTATCAGCTTGGGGACTGAAGTCTAACTTTTAGCCTACATCACAAAACATACATTTCAGTTTCAATACACAATTCAAAAGAAAAATAGTCAAATTCCAACTCAGATCAAATTTTGTTCACTTCATAGCGATTGAACATTGAGTTTGATTGATTGATTTTTAATTATTTTCTTTTTCTTTGGTTTTTCACTTTGTTTATATTTATGGTTTCAGTTGTTACTCATTGTTGTTTTTTTATTTAATACGATGAAAGGAATAACAATTAAGTGGATCATTGTGCATTAAACAGAAAATGTGAATCTGACATTGAGTTTTGCCAAAACGACCTCCTCCACGGCCAAATCTGCCACCGCCACGGCCAAAACGACCACCTCGAGTGATAACCATGATTCTCAGCGTTTGCAGTGACATGACTAGTTCCAAGAGGAAACGACTCCATACCAGCACCAGACTGATCAGTAGTGACCTGCGATGATGACAGCGGCCTGCGTCAAGTTCACCGACACTGGCTCAGTGAGAACAGCTTTCCGATGCTTCTCAAGTCTGGATTCATGCGCAAGGAGACACGATTCAAGCTCATCAAGAGAACCTAGATTCTCTTTACTGTTCACAGCTGCAACAATTGGATCGTACTCCTCAGGAAGCGCATCAAGCACGATTTCGATTAGGTTTCGAAGAGGAACGGGATCTCCAACCGAAATCAGTGAGTCACTGATTTCGTGAACACGAACCATAAATTCCTCTATCATAAGCGATCCTTTTGTGAGGCGACGCAATTCAGATTGGAGTTGACGCGCCTTGGTGGTGAGTAAGGTGTTGAAGTAACAATGAACTTCAGTCCAGATCTGCCATGAATGCCTGCAGTCAACGAGCTTTGGAAGTAGGGAGTCGGAAATGGTTGATAGAAGCCAGGTACAGATAAGCGCATCTTGTTGTTTCCAATCAAGATACGCAGAGTTAGCACCATTTAGAATAGAATCTGAACTGGCCGGAAACTGCTGAGGAATCGCCGGCACGGTGACAAATCGCTGAAGCTTGTGACCGCGAATGACGCCATCAATTTGTTGCTTCCACTGCTTGAAGTTCTTATCATCAAGCTTAACAGAGATGAGATGTGAAAGCTTAACATGCGAAGATGGAAACACACCGTCACTATGAAACGGAGAAGCCATGGTAGAGTTCTACTGGATCGAAAAAGAAGAAGCTCTAGATAGCACGATAGAATCTGAGAAATCAGTTAGAATTCTGTTAGAATTTCATATATTGCATTCTGTTCAAATGAGATACAATGACTCTACTTATATAGAAAGAATGCTGTAACTAACTATTACAGCTGTCACTAACTATTTCAGCTCAGCATGCTGTAACTAACTATTACAGCTGTCACTAACTATTACAGCTCAGCACTGTAATAATACTGAATGCTAACTAATACATTATTCTATCAAATATTATTGGATGTCCTATTGCTCAGATCGAATTTTGGATTAATTTTTCAAAACTAAATCAATAATTTGGTTCAGTACGTTAATTGCGGTTCAGTTTGGTTAACTACAGTTTAGTTTGGTTGTTGAACATTTTGGAAAACACTGGTTCAATTTTTTAACTAAAAGGAATGACTCTTATTTAACAACATTTTGGTTCGGGTTTGCGGTTCATTTCAATTCTATACTTTTTTGAACCGTCCTAATGGCCAAAACTTAACCTTTCCTTCGTCTTATTTAAGTGCGTTGCGCTGACAAGACACATCGCTTGCAGCTTTTGTGGACTCTCTAATTCCACCCTAGGAAGGACCTATGTGAAGGTGAGGTGTGCACTTGCACACCTTAAAAAAGTTGCTCTATTATTTTATACTCCCTCTGATCTAAATAACTGATCTAGTTGGACCAGTTCATACAGATTTCGAAAAGTGAAGTACCGTATCATGTTTTGGTTTATTCATTTTTACCGTAACTGACCTAGTTGATCAATTCAGACCTTAAAAGATTTGTCATTAGATTCAAAGTATATATACTAAAGATAGAGAAGAGTAATTTTACTTAAGTACCTTTATCGTGTATTGATTTATTGACTTTTACCGCAATTGCAAAGTGAAAGATATTGAATTGGGGTGATGCAAATAGTGTTAATTAGAGGGTACCATTGGAAAAAAGTAATAATTGTGTATTGGAAATTGAATGAATTTACTCATTTGGGACTATTTAAAAAAAATAGTAAGCAAATTAATGCAATTTTTTTTTTTGCACCTTCAAAGTAACACATTACTTCTCTTTCTTGCTTTTGCACACACTACACATACAATGAGTTGTATTGAAAAAGTTGTGTTCAAGAACATTACTCATGAGTTGATTATTCAATGGTTTTAATAGCATGAATTCAGAGGAAAATTATAAGATATGTTTAAACTTTGTTTAATGCATATATTTAATTTTAGGATTAAATATATTTTTTACCTCCAAAATTTCATACTACAGTTCAATACCTTTTTGTTTTCCAAATTTGAAAAAAGATGTGTTTTTGTTCCCCAACTACAAATGACATTTTTCATTGATCATTCATATTTATATTTTTATATAGATAAGTATTATTATTACTCGAAGTTAAATAACCTGCACTCTTTGACCCATTGTCCTAAATACACCTCTAATTCCACCACCCCGGCTTTTCTGGGAAACCTCCTGAAGTTGAAGTTCCCATGGAACTCTGGAAAGGTATACAGTCCACCAGTAATATTACTCCCCAAATGACTTCATTTGAAGCTCTTCAAATATCGGTGGTGCTACACAATGGCTAAAAAAGCATGTGCACTTTAGTGCAGTGGGACTTGGGACATTGTTTCTCTTCCCCTGGGGAAGTCAAGTGTTCCTTAGTCCAAGCCCAAAGCTGGTACGTAACCTTTAACAACAAGTGAGGTCCGAAGTTGTTCAACCTAAACATCAAGATCCTTAACAAAGAATATCCACCTCCATCCTACAACTAACTTCCTTGGAGTAGAGGGAATGAAGTCCCAAGTTCTAATGTTTTGAAGTGACCATATTTCTTCAACTGTTGCTTGTATCGAAATTATCTTATTATGTGATACCGTATTATGTGACTGTTGCAGTTATGGGTCTTAGATACATGAAGAATAATAATAAGTATAAATATGTAATATGATTAATAACAAAGTGATGGTATTTACATAAAAGATCAATGAAGAATGCAAACTATGTGCACTATTTTTATAATTGGTTTTGTTTTGGTAAAGAATGCAATTTTTTTATCATATCAAATATCATACAATCACCAAACATAGGTAATGATATTGTCTACAATACAATTTTGTACGATGTCACACTAAACTCATGAGAATATGTCACATTGTTCATCTATTAACTACAAGAGATCAATGAAAAAGCTTCAATTTCAAGTAAAACCTAAGGCCCTTTGGATAATCAAATAGTGTAAGGCCTATTTTTCTACGACATAATACATTTCAATACTGTGTCATGTTTATTTAATGTTGTTTTATGATACTCTCAGGGTGATGTTGGATGTGGGAAAACTATTGTTGCTTTTCTTGCATGCATGGAGGTTATTGGTTCTGGCTATCAGGTATTTCTTGACCCCCTTTTTATTTTGCATTCAGTTAATCTGTCAATTTATTCCTTTCATTCGTCATTTAATTGATGAATATTTATAGAAACCAAACAGAGATAGAAATATAAACTGACTTGAAGGAGAGAACTTATCGCAACCAGAGCCGACTAGTTTAACACAGAACTATAAACAAACAATTGACAATGGAATGGAACGAGATACTCCCAAAATTGTAATATAACAGAGTTAATAAACCAAACTGAGAACAAACGTGGTCCCTTATCAGTCTAACCAACCCAATACTATTCAATTCTTTCATGACTTTGCCATTCGGTTACACTCTTCAAACATACCCATCCCACTCGTCATGACACCTGAATCCCCCCTCTCCTCCTATACTGCCATGTGTCTGATTAAGTTATTTCCTCCTGCTTCCCTTTCTCCTCTTCAAGTGATCCTTCTATAGACTCGTCCATTGGGATTTTCATATGTATAGGATATCACACAACCAGTCTTACCGTTTTTTTTATGCATCTTCTAAATATTTGACATATTTATGCATATCAATAATTGATTCTCATGTCTAATTATTAGGCTGCTTTCATGGTTCCAACTGAGTTGCTTGCAATCCAGCATTATGAACACTTGCTTACCTTGCTTGAAAACTTGGGTGAGGCCGAGTTCAAGCCGACTGTTGCTTTACTCACTGGTTCAACCCCACTAAAACAATCGCGGATGATTCGTAAGGTATGATTACTTATTTTTCCGAGTGTCAGAACTCAAGTCATAACTATCCAGTTATATTTTTCTTGCACCATATAAAATTCTTATAGTTTTATTTAAGATATGATGTTGCAGGGTATCCAGACTGGAGAAATTTCAATGGCCATTGGAACCCACAGTTTGATAGCAGAAAGTGTGGAATTCTCAGCCTTACGTATTGCTGTGGTGGATGAGCAGCATCGCTTTGGTGTGATTCAAAGAGGAAGATTTAACAGTAAGGTGTGTTAAAATATTAAATATATTTTATATTATATTAGAGTATCCTATGCTTTTTCCTAAGATCAATTTATAATCTTAGAGTATGCCTTAGAGTTAGATTATATTTTACTCACTATTATTCTGATTTGTTCTTGATTTTCTATTTATTTAGGATTTGGTCTATGTATCCCTATAAATAGAGATTAATATTGAGTCCAGCATAAGAGGGAGTGTTGTAAATGACTTAGAATTAATGTTCAATGATATTCCATTTAGCTTTGATTCATTGTATATGTTAGGTACTAAGTTTGGGCCTAAGCCCAACGGATGTGTTGAATAGAAGAGTTGGTTACATTTGCTAATGTGGCTAGTTTGTTAGAGGGGAATGGTAGTTACATGAAGGAGATGGATAGCAAGAGGAAAAGACAATTAGTATCCGTTTGGTTAGAAACCTTTTGGGTTGGGCATGGTGAGAGTCATCTCTCTCTAAGGAGCACTTGCTCTGGGATTATTCTCTGTACTAGTTCTTATTTCAATCAATAAAACATTTTCTATTTATTGATTAGATCCATTGTAACCTATGAACATTAGTAAACAATACATTAACTCTAATGATAGTTGAAGGGAAATGAATATGTGACAAGCTGGATGGTTTTGATATCTGTGGTCCATCATAAGGCGGAGCGTTGGAAATATATTAAGAATTAATATTAACTAACGTGCCGTTTCCCTTCGCAAAGGATACACCCTTTTAGGTACAACTATCAAATGTACAAATTGACTCCCTCTATCCGGATTTTCCCAATTTTTAGTTCCTTGTAACCTATGAAGCACGGACACCTCTAGGCGTAGGTGTGTCGCGGTGTCCGACACGTGTCGGTGTCTAACACTTGTATGACACTCGTACGACACATGTCGAAAAAGTCAGTGTCGGAAAAGTCAAACAAGTGTCGTCAAATAAATGGTTTGTTTTATATACTTTGACACTTGTTGAGTCGGTGTCCGACACCCGTATGACACTCATACAACATGTGCCACACAATTCAGACAAGCTTTTCAAATAGGAATTGTTTTTCTTTTTGCTTCATCACATCTTATACATTTTTTTGCCAAATCTCATACACATCTAAAAGGGTTAAACATGTTTTGAAACGATGATATCAATGAAGAATTAAAAATATTAGTTTTGATTAGAATATTTTTAATTCTTTTAATGATAGAGGGATAAATGAAGCTCAAATAGTATCATATACATAGCTGTGTAGGTGTCCTATATTTTTACATTAACGGTGTCGGAGTGTCCGTATCCGTGTCAGAGTCTGTGCTTCATAACTTGTAACTAACTAACTAACCTAACTAATTCCAAGCTACCAACTACTTCAGCTCCACTTTATGATGCTTATAGTGGCAAACATTCATGTTATACTCTTAAGTTATATCTTCATTGCTACTGAACATTGAATCCTGCATAAGGCTCATGTTTCTTATTGCCAACAATGATGTCTTCATTGCTCTTTTTCCTTTTTATCTGATTTTATTTAATGATACTATGATTGTTGTCTTCTTATTTTTGTCAGTTATTTTATAAATCTACAATTTCGAGTATGGAAGATGATGCTATTACAGATGGGTCCTCAAAGAGTGATGATTATATGGCTCCACATGTTCTTGCCATGTCTGCTACTCCCATCCCAAGGACACTTGCGCTCGCTTTATATGGTGATATGTCACTGACACAGGTTCTTAATTTTTCCTGTTCATTATTTTAATGCAAGACTTCCCACTCCCACTACCTTTTGCTTGAATAAGTTTGAATTCAATGTGTAATAGAAAAAAGGAACACAGTTGCAACACTGACTTTTGTAGTTTTTGTTTCACGAAGTTTGTTACTAACTTTCACAATTTAGCACCTAAATTTATTTGCTGCTGCAAATGCTTACTCTTTTCCCATCACAGATAACCGATTTACCACCAGGAAGAATTCCTGTTCAAACATACACCATTGAAGGAAATGACAAAGGATTCGAGGAGGCCTACAAGGTGACAGTCCTTGGTGTTTAATGTTCCACTTTCTGGGTAATTGTACGGTGTGGTGATGGTGAATGGAGTTATTGAAAATTATTTCATATATAGTATATTACTCTCAATTTATACTCTTTGTTCCAAATTAGTAGTCATTTTAGCTAAAGTAAAAAATTCTAAAGTTAAGTTTCCTTTTGTTATTCAAATGCATCATTAATTATATCTTTTTAACTTTTCCCTCATTAATTATATGAAAGATATAATTTTCCCTCATTATTCCATTCATTTTATATGACAGATCTAGTCTAAAGGTATCATTTTGTATCACAATTGTTTGGACCAAATCAGGGAACTATAAATTTTTGTATTTCTTTTTTTTTTTTTTTTGCCATTTCAACCCAATCCCTAATATTTGTATAAGAAGAGTATGATACACAGTTATATGTGTCCACTATTTTACAATCATATGGGTTCCAAGTTAATTAATAAGATCGGAATAAGGATTTGATCTGTTCTTTTTTCCCTATGCTCTAATTGATATTAAATGTGTTTTTGACAGATGATGATGGATGAGTTGAAAGATGGTGGGAAAGTTTATCTTGTCTACCCAATTATCGAGCTTTCGGAGCAGTTACCTCAGCTTCGTGCTGCTTCTGCAGATCTCAAATCTATCTCAGACCGGTTTCCAGGATACAATTGTGGTTTATTACATGGAAGAATGAGAAGTGAAGAAAAAGAAGAAACGTTAGGGAAGTTTAGGACTGGAGAATTGCATATACTACTTGCCACTCAAGTAATTGAAATCGGTGTTGATGTTCCAGATGCATCGATGATGGTCGTGATGAACTCTGAGAGGTTTGGAATGGCCCAATTACACCAACTCAGGGGCCGAGTTGGACGTGGAACAAGGCAGTCAAAATGTATATTGATATCATCAACTGTCAGCGGCCTTAATCGTCTGAAAGTACTTGAGCAATCATCAGATGGGTTTCATCTCGCTAATATGGACCTATTATTACGTGGACCTGGTGACTTGCTTGGAAAGAAACAATCTGGGCATCTTCCTGAGTTTCCTATTACCAGATTGGAAGTGGATGGGAACATCTTACAGGATGCACATGTTGCTGCACTGGTAAATATTGTTTTAGTTATTGATAGGAGTTGTTTGCTAATTGATTTTATGATGATTCTTTTTACCTTTATTGCCTTAGTTATCCTGTTAATTTTCTGTAACTGATTGTGAACAGAAAATCTTAAGTGCCTCCCCTGATCTGGAGCAATTTCCTGCACTTAAACTGGAGCTTGGCATAAGACAGCCGCTGTGCCTGCTAGGCGATTGAGCAAGTCTTGATGGGGTATTAAAGAGTTGGCCTGTTTATTGTGATAATTTTGTAATGTAAATAGTTTAATAGGCCCTTCTTTGGTTATGTAGACAGATTTAATCTTTAGGCTGATGTTAATATCTTGGAAGTTCATTGTTATCTTTTTATCATGTTTTGGCTGTGATTCTTCTTCTTCTTCTTCCTTGTAACCATTGATGGCAGTCGCAGTTGAGCATATTCTCGAGAGATTCGATCTAACAAGGCCTCATTTTTGGAGGGCACCAATTTCTTTACCGGTTAATAGAAAATGACCTGCAACATATGTCACATTAGATTAAATTGTATGGCTTAATATTGAAAGTAATTTTTTTAAAGAACTTTGATATGTGGGTTATCAATGATTTTGTAATAAGAAGTGCAAGAAAGATCATAATTATACCGTTAATATCTTTGTAATACTGCGGTGTTATTTAAACAACAAAAATTGGATAATTTTATGAATACTGTCTAAGTGGTGTCTCATTTTAGAAATATGACGAGTTATGTCCAGTAGGTAGTATATAGATATATTTAATGTCAAAACCCAATAATCATAAGTATACAAGTGGTTAACCTAATTTTTAGGTGATCGAAAATGTGCAACCTTTTTAATAGAAACAGTTTAAAGATTTATGAATAGACATTGTAATTGCTATAATTTGTTGTGTAAAAAATGTTAAGACAGCGTCTTACCGCTCACAAGGATATCTAACTGTTATTGTGATTCCAAAATGTATAAAGGATGAGCCCTCACTCGTAAAAAAAAAGTTTTTATTTATTTTTAATTTCCTTAACCATATAGTTTTATGAGAAAGTGACTCTTATAATCTGATCTTCGTGGTGAATTGTTTGTGTAGTTGTGAAGTGGACCAAATATGGGTGGTTCTGATTGTTGTCATGGAGGGACGGTACATGTAAAGATTTTGACACTCAAGTTAGCTTTTATCAATATTTTATGTAAAAATGTAGGTTATTATTATGCATAGGTACGGATACGGTATCCAGTGCGGATAGTACTGATACGGAATATGGTATTTAAAAAAATCAAAGTACGGTTACGTTAATAAAAATTAAGATTTTTTTTATAAAATATATGAGTAGGGAATTAAATTATTAAATCCATAACAAAATACCACTATAAAAAATTGAAAAAACCAAAAATAATATTAAGATACAATGACAACTAAATTAAAACACATAAATATACTATATTGATATTTGAGAAAACCACAAATTTCATTCAAAATCGAATAATAAAAAAAAATGAAGTACCACGAATACAATACTAGTACCTGATACGAGTGCGTACCCAGTATCGATACTTCATCATTTTAGAAGTACCCATGCTTTAGAGAATGTATGTACTTTGATTTTGATTTGAAGTTTTACTCAAATTTTGAGGATCTAGAACTTTTCAACATAGACTCACTTTTCAAATAGTCAAGTATTAGAGTATAATTTGTTCTGTCATCTAATGATTTTCATTCAATTATTTGTTCATAACATGTGTTTTTCTATAGCAGAGAATCATGCTTGTTATATTATTAAGTTCAAATTTTAAAATGTCTAATAAAATAGAGGATAAACGGTCTGAAATGAACTTTGAAGAATATGAAAATGCATTTCAGTATAAACTCATCTAAAATTCTTTTCTGACTCAACGTAACTTTTTCAACTCAAAAATCAGATTAATGTGAACAATAAAGAATATACATGAACTTTATCTTAAATTCCAATATCTTTTATTCCTTTCAATGTACTGAAATACAAGAATGAAATTTTGGAGTTCAAACCTTGATTGAGAGTGGAATAATTTTTTTAAGGGGTTTGAAGGAAAATGTGTACTTAATTGTGAAGAAGACATGCATGATGTTGTTTTTATCAAATTTGCCTCTTGATACTTTTGGGAAAACACTTCTAGAATTATGACTAACATACAAATGTGACATTATTTCAAATTCCCGCTTTACAAAATCAAAAGTGTATTTTTATTTTTAGATTTGTCACTGAATTGATAAGTTAGAAAAATTCTTTATGGAATATGTCAAAAAATCATCTCTAAACTAAATTTTAGAAAAAATATGAAAAATGTCTCACTTAAAGACATGTTTTTATATAAAAAATGTGCGTCCAAGAATACCCTTATTACCCTTATTAGAGTGAGATAAACAATTCCCTAAAACATGCTTCCTTGGTTAAAAAGATTTTGAGCATATTGAACACGTTGCATAAAAACACAAACACTTGAAAAGTAATGAGATTTCCGCTTAACTTGAGAAGCATATCCAAATATTTTGATATAAACAATTCGAGCATGGGACCAAAATAAACACACTGAATATAATTATCAAAAGAAAACATTTGTGTATAGATATTTCCACTTGAACAACATCTATTTCTAACCTAAGAAATCAGGTAAAGTATCATCAATATTCATTCATCCTATCGAGTATAATTATGAAAAGAGCGAGACAGAGCCGTCTGAAAATCACAACGCCGGAATCATCACAGAAAAGCAAGAAAAAATGAGGTTACTCGAACATCAGCTACCTCGTTTCAACATTGCATGGCATCATGCTGCTTCATTGTATAAACATATGCCGCAAACTTCAATATCTCTATCAAAAGAATTTGTTACAGCATATTGCAGATGATGGTATCAGAAACTCTCTCATTCCCCGCATATTTTTGTTCATGCTCCAAGTATCAGATCCTTAATGCAAGGAGGTCCATTAAAATCCATCACCTCGTCAATAAATGTCAGTATTAGTACCATCCCTGTGCTTCTCATGATCTTCAAACAAGTCCTCAGGAGGATCATAGATGATCATATCCGGGAAAATCTCTAAAAAGTCGTCTTTTATTTTCTCTCTTAACACCGGATATGGAATGAGTCCTTTTAATATTACACGAAAAGGCAACGACAGAGGCGGCTCGGGAGATTGTCTCATTTCTTCATATATGTCCATAGCCTCTGAGGTCAATCCACTATCTAGATAGGCTCTAACAATGTCTCCAAATGTATGTTGATCAAATAAAACTCCCTCTCTTTTCAAATCTTCCCACACCCTCT
Organism: Lathyrus oleraceus; assembly: GCF_024323335.1. Classification (NCBI taxonomy): domain Eukaryota; kingdom Viridiplantae; phylum Streptophyta; class Magnoliopsida; order Fabales; family Fabaceae; genus Lathyrus; species Lathyrus oleraceus. The sequence continues at coordinate 48,746,573 of NC_066584.1, read as the reverse complement.
TTGTTTCATCCACCCTTTTGTTTCTTGCAAGCATCATAAGCATGTCCCTGTAAAAGAACATGTCCGGCCGGTACCATATTTCTTTGCGAACTATATCGTACAACTGAGAAAGAAAAGATTTGTCAATAAACAACTAATGCATTTCAATATTTTAGACCAATTAACTAAAACAATGCAAACACCACAAATTGGATAACATTTTAACATTTTACCTTGTCCGTAATAAACACTAAATTGAAACTGAATATTCAGATTTTGCTTCCCCTACTCTATTCCGTCAGATACAAACATACAACAAAATAGAAACAGTTACAAACATATACATTTATAGACCTGGGCAGTTTACAAATGCAATCAGGTTGGCCCAACATTATTGTATTTGCATCTCACAGGGAAGAAACTTCGACCATTGCACCAAGGCTCCATTTCAAATAGATGACAGTTGCATGAAAATCTTTGATCAAAATTCGTCCTTTTTGAATAATTCAATTTAGTTCCTGAATTTGCAGTTCAAAACACTAATTTGATCGACAATTCACGAATTCGGAGTTCATATGGTTCAACCTTTTGAACCCTGAACCGACATTGTCTACAGTTTCTCTATTTGATCGCTTCAATTGTGCCTAAGCTGCTGATTGAGCGGTTCAACTTCGTTGAAACATGATTGAGAGTTATAGTTGGTTCTATAATTGGGTTTACAAAACATTGAAATTCACCCAACATTTTAAAATTTCTTTAGCTATGATTATGATTGGATATCATAAAATGAACGGAGCAGAATAAAAAGGAGCGGAGTGAAATGATGTGGAATGGGGCAAAGCAGAATAAAGATTCCATTCCATTGTTTGAAAATTTAGGACAGAACAAACTCAAGTTCTTCGTTCCACCCAAGTCAGAGAGGAAGAAATGTAGTGGTAAGTGATTTCATTTTCTTCCTCTCTGACTTGGGTGGAACGAAGAACTTGAGTTTGTTCTGTCCTAAATTTTAAGACTCTGCATCATATCACTCTGCATCATCTGAACAATTGAACACCACTTCATTCCATACCACTCTGCTACTCCCCACCCCACAATTTTAAGACTAAATTAGTGATAAGAATATTGAAAAAATAAAAGGATTTAATTTATATACACCAATATTTCTCTTTTCCACCTACATTTAATCAAATTACTTCATGATATAAATTTTATAATATCTACTTGCCATGAATTGAATGCATAGGTAAAAATAGTGCACAATGCATATAAATTAGGTTAAACTTTGAAAAAAGAAAGATAAAAACGGAACCTTCATGGAGAGGAAGACATTATCCTGTCTTTGGAATTCAAAGAGGACGGAGACGAGGTCGGACTTGAGCAAGCGAGAAACGTTGGACCGGACAAAGCGGTCGAGACGAACCGGGTCGGGTTGGAGTCTTTTGAGCTCTTTGGTAATGATGAGACCTTCTTTACCCAACTCTTTCTTCCGCCTCCATATTGATAGGCTCGGTTTAGAAGCCGAACCGAAAATGGACCGGGAAGAGGGTTTAACGACGGTGGATGTAGAAGTTGAAGAAACTCTTCGCAGTGCAAGTGGCAGCATTAAGGTATCGGTTTTCTCTAGGCTGTGACGGTGACTGTGTGTTGAATGGAAATGATTCAACCTTATCCATTTATTAAATGTTGAGAATTCTACTAACAGAGGAAAATGGTAAACTAAAAAAAAATTGGTTAGGCTCAATTTAAATAAATGGAAAAGCAGTACTAATCCATGTTAAATAAACTTTAAATATAAAATGGTTGATTGGTTAAAAAAGGACGTGTGTTGAGAGAATATTAATAAAAAATAGAGTTGATTTGTTTTTAATATGAATTATTTTTGTAATTTATATAATATCAAAATTAAAATTTGATTTGAGGTTATTGTCATTGAGGTTTTTTATTTAGATTTTATTTTTTTTAAAAAGCATTTGTGATAATTAAATTAAAAAAAAATCTGGTTTAGTTATTGACTTTAAAATTTATAATGGTCAAATTAAAAGTAAATTTTATATTGTGACTATATTTTGATTTTTGTTAAATTAAAATATGTTAAATTTAATATTTTATTAAATATTTAATTGTGATGATTAAACTAAAAGAAAATCTTACATAGCCATTTATTTTGAGATTTACACAATTAGTTAATTTTAGTCACTTATTATTATTCAAAAGTATTTGTGATGATCAAATAAAATAAAAGTTAAATTAATCATCGATTTAAAAATGAATTTGATAAAGCCACACGAAATTAAAATCAGGTTCTAATTGAATAGCATTTTCATTAAAATTCTTTTTTTAACATAATTCAAAATGAATTAAATAATAATGATAATAATAATAATAATAATAATAATAATAATAATAATAATAATAATAGTTTAAGTTTAATAGATTGATATTAAAATCTAATGTATATTTATTCAAAAATAGATTAAGCAAATTGAATAATAATAATAATAATAATAATAATAATATATTTGATAAAAATAATAACAATATAAATAAAAATAATAACAAAAGGGGGAAATTCAAAAGAAAATGGGATTATAGTTCTTTCTTTTTTATTTTATTTTTCATGGTTAAAGAATAATAAAAAAAGAATATTGTGGATGAAAACATGATCACAAGTAAAAGAGATGCCTTTGGCTTGTGATTTATTATTTATGGATTGTTTGAGAAGAAAATGTGAGTTTAGAAGAGGAAGATTCGCACGTACAATGACGACATCAGGGGCATGAACAGGAGCAGAGGTGTTTTGTCATTAGCCAGAGAAACATGTCCATGGGAAGACAATCTCTTAACAAACTGAGATGACTCTCCATCCACTCATAATGTTTTGACTCTCTTTGTACGCATTGAAGCTTGTTGAGACACCCGACCATATATGTATCTTGGTTGTTTGTCAACCATATCTCTATTAGCAAACACAATTAAAAAAAAAAGAATGATAAAAAAAATAACAAACATATAATTCATATTTTGTTTTCCGTATTAGGGTTTAGATTTTAAAATCTGAATTTTTAAAATTGTGTGGATTTTAGAATCTGAATTATCTCACATCAGGAGAAACCGCAACACACACCCTACAATCCAAATGCAAAAGGATTCAAACAAATGATGTAACTAAATGTGACTTAACTCGTTTCTATTGAATGTAACTTAATGGAGTTTAACTGAAATCATTTATAAAATTGTATTGCCTGCATCAAAAGCAGAAAAAACAAGAATGAAAAAATTATCAAAGAAAAAACAAGAATGAAAAAATTATCAAATATGAGAGATAAATATTTGCTTGAATGAAAAAGAGTAAAAGTTGATGAAAATGCTTGGTTTGAATGAGCAGGAGTAGATATTGCGAGAGAAGCTTGAAAAAAATGTGAGAATTGAATTTGATGCGAGATTTGTTTGTGTTCTTGAGAGAATTTTTTTCAAATGTAATAAAATGGATTAAAAAACATAAGATCCCATAACTAATATTTATATGATAATTTTATGTTGATAAATATTTTTTAAATAAATTGGATCAACAATTATGCAATCCGACCAATGATGTATCTGTCTTCCCATTAATCTAGTGTCTCGATCAGATTGACCATCTTTCTAATTTAAAACGTTGCATGATGCAAAGAAACAACCTACACATCAAACTCCATAGTGCCAATAATTCTCATCTCTTCTAGTAACTTTTGACAACTCTGAATATATCTGTATTTTTGTTGCTTACGCCCACACAAAAAGAACTTTGAACACTCATCTTCGTTAACAACTTGGCCCAACTCTGGTTCTAAAAGCCAAGTGCCTCGAAATTTCAATTGGTACATGTAATATTACTGATATTTAAAAAAGAGATTTTTTAATGTACCCTAAAACAACATAAAAATACTTAAATACCCCTAATTTTTAAAGATATATCCCCAAAATTTAAGGGAATTCAAATATTTTCAGGTGGTTCCTAAGTAATTTAATAAATCCCCTTAAAAAATACATGTACAAGAGTACTAGTTTTGAAGACTTGAAGAGAAGTATTTTTAGCTCCAAACACCAAAGTATAGTTGGCTAAAAAATCAAATTTCTTCCTACTATGTTTTCTAAGGCTGGCCCTGAGTACACACAAAGGTAGTGATGCACACAATGGAATAGTTTCTTTTCGATCAAAAGTTCAAGTTTGACAAGCATGCCATACCACTATACTTATGTAAGAACAGCAGAAGAATTGGCAACCACCTAACAGGCCATGGGCTGGCTTGTGTTGGCACTTGGCATATCAAATATATCAAAGTAAAACATGGAATGAGAGAATACAGTTGAGTTGGCAGAGAAGTTTTCCTCTATTAAGAACAATTCCAGGAAATATTCACTGAAATTTATATATATACTGATCTAAATTCTGTACGGGATATCATAAAATAAATTATAAAAACTTTGCAGGGAAAAATTTTGACACCACCTAAGTTAAAGTTACACCTCTCCCACAACTCTACAATGACTCTTCCTGCCCTGCATTTTGCAAAACAGGCTTAAATACATATGTACAACAAATCTAGTGATACATTCACAAGTCATGTGCAGATTATGTTGAATCCTCCTTCAAGGAGTCCTGCATGTACAGAATGATGGACCATAAACCCCTCCTAAACAAAGCCAGAGTTCGGGTTGAAAAAGACAGTTATACCTAGTAATCAAGGAGGGAAACATGAGTACCACAAACCCTATTGTTAGTTGAAGGACAACTCAACAGTTAATCGGAAGCATACCAGACTTGGATCCTTGGTTACTATCACCTAGGCCGCCAAAAGTTTGGACCTGACATGCAAACATAATTTTTCAGTAATCTCCAAAGTCAAAGGGTCCAAAAAGATCATCTAATAAAGAATTATCATAGGAGAGGAAAAATAGTGGTAAGAGGGGATGGACCTCTGTTTGTAACTGGAATTGAATCTTCAAAGGGTGGTCTAAATGGCATGGTGTTCCTGTGATTCATTGACCGAGGAGGAAATCTCCACCCATGACCTGGTACTCTAGGTGGTTCACATGGATGACACCCATATGGGGAAGGCATATCTTCGTCCGGATATCTAGGACCTACACAATAAAAAATACTATTTCAATATACAAATCAACAAAAAACCATTGCATGGTCAATCAACATGAATATTCGCTACAACGAAAACCATCAAAATACGTATATCTATTGTCCTAATCTTACCAGAATAAGGTGGGGGTACATCCCATCTCTCTCGGTAATCATATGGAGGCGGTTTTAATCTTTCATGATTATTATTATAGAAGTGCTCTCTCTCCAAGTTCTCCGCAAAGTGTTGCCTGTTGGAGTAAGGAGGTGGTGGTGGTGGTGGTGGTGGTGGTGGAACCTCCCTTTGATGTCTCACATGATGTTCCCCGTGAACAAAAGAAAATTGATTTGACGGCACATGACATGGTGGCCTTATAGAATATCCTCTATTATTCATAGCAACACCATCAGAATGTTGATAATTTACTGGTGGTACAGGGAAACTGTTGAAAGAGCAAGTAGACTCTGGCATGTGCACTTCTCTATATTCTGAGCCATGATAGTGTACTGCATCACTACTAGGATGGTTACTCCTTGGTGCAGCCGATGGCTGAGCCATGGGGTGAAGTGGATTGTCTTTCACACACTACAAAAGAACAGAGTAGAAAGGACACCATTAGTTATTACTTCTTGGTGCCATTGATTATTGTATGAGCTCTCGAGTTAAATACAGTACAATATGGATCAGAAGTAGATGAAACAAGGTGTGAAATCTTAAGAGAAAGTTGTGAAACATACCTGTGATTCTGCATGACCTCTTGAATTAAATACAGCACTACATGGATCAGAGCTAGATGCAACAAGGTGTGGCATAGGAAGGGGTGGTGGGGGAGGAGGTGGTGGGGGTGGTGGAGGTGGTGGGGGTGGTGGAGGGGCTGATGGTGGAAGTGGGGAAGATTGAGGCACAGGCTGAGGTAGAGGGGCAGCGGACAGGGAGATATTCTTCTCAAACTGTGAGGTATTTCCTCTTTCAACATTGCAAAATGAATTCATTTCAACATCATGAGTGGGAGCAACATCTTCCATTTCAAGTTCACCATCAACATCTTCTAAGATATGCCTGTGTTTATCAATTGTAGAAGTCATTTCATGTACTTCAGAAATATGCTCAGGTGTGACAGCCTCAAAATTCCCTCCATCGGAATCACTCTCTTCATTGTCATCTTCATCTTCGTCTTTGAGCATTCGGGGCATGCAAAATCCAGGTAGCTGCAAACTTGAGTTGCTACAAGATCAAATGAATGTTTAAGTACACTATCCTGATCACCCAAAAAAAAACTGCCAGCAGTGTATGCATATTAATAGAAAAAAATTCTACAAACAAAATCAAACCTTCCATATTCGTCAACATGCATACCCTCCATTTCTCTTATAGGGTCATCCATAGCCCTCTCTGTTTTTAATGATCGTCGTGAAAAGACACCTGCAGAAATTGAACTATACAAATCCAATTCCCGGATAAGGTGGCGAACCATGGGTTCTGGTAGGATTTTTCTCTCCAACCACAGCCTTAAAACCTATACAAAGTTAAAAGATAATATTAACAAAGAATGATAATAAAACATAGCCGTAACAAATAAAAGCATAGAGTTCTAACTCTATACTTAAAATGAACCTTAATTAACTTGCCTTAAGACATTGCCTACGGTTCTCTTGTGCAGCATTTCCAGGAGGAACAGCAGCGGATAATAGTCGAGGGAGGACTGCTTGGATAGCGGAGGAATAAACTAAACAAACATCACCTGGAAAAATCAGACATCTTAAATATCAATTATTTATTAACTGTTGGCTTCAATGTACTCTTTCTTCTCTTTTGGTCAACAAGACTCGGGCAGTAAAGCAATAAACAAGTTACCTTTTAAACCTCTAGAAAACTGTGCAATAGAGTCAACAAGAAAAAACAAATCTACCCTCCGATGCAGACTTGATTCATTTTCAAGATTGTGGGCAAGAATTTCCATGACCTGTAACACAGCCCAACATCTCAAAATATGCATATGGTATCAATAAAAGACATGGAAAATTTTATAAAATAAACAATTTTGCAAAGAAAATAACAGCAATGCCTATTCAATGACTTTAACTCCCATTGATGCCCAGACGCCAAAAGAATAATAACAGAACATACAACAATCAAGCCTTATCACACTAAGTGGGGGTCTGTCACATGGATCAAATACTGCCACAATATTCTATTCAGGACCATGTTTCTATCTAATTTGTTAATCTCGAGATCTTTCTTAATAACTTCTCTTAAAGTTTTTTAGGTCTTCCTCTACATCTAGCTGTTTGACTCCTCTCCATCTGATCTACTTTCCTTACCGCAGAATCTACAGGTCTTCCCTCTACATGCTCAAACCACCTAAGTCTATTTTTCACCATTTTTCTACTATATCTGTTACCTCAACACTCTTTAATTTCGTTATTTTTAATCTTATTCTGTCTAGTCTTACCACACAATCAAAAAGAGTAAATACATGCTCCATATTCTAAGTTACACTTTGACAAGCAAACTCAATAAACTCTAATGAGGTTAGAACCCAAGCTTTCTGTTAGACCTCTTAATAGTGTTAATATTATATATTATATTATATTATATTATATTATATTATATTATATTATATTATATTATATTATATTAGGCTTCAAGTATTACGTATTAGGTAACAGCCAGCAAGAGATCCAATGATAATATTGTAGAAAACTAACTATAATTAATTAATTAATTAAATAAAAAAATTCAATGAAAGCTTGTATTTTATGATTGGGGAGGTAAAAAAATGAAAAAACAGTGATGACTCAAGGCAACCCATTAAGCAATTGAATAAACAGTCTTCAAGAGACCTTCCCTCCAATTTATTGGTCTTGAAAAATCAAAATGATCCGCCCATAGAATCCATACCTAACTCATTTTCAATATTAAACTCAAGTATTAACAGTCCAACATTGGGATGCAGAAACAATTCCTAATCGCACCATTCACCTTGAGATCATTTTTAGAAGAGGTTAAAAATCAATTCATATTTAAGAACAAGGGCACATGAGACAACTGAATTTTACCATGCTTTTTGTAACAATATCCCCGCTCTTCCCCCTCAAAGTGGAAACACAACAGAACAAGAGGAATGTGACTATAAATGCAGACCATATAATCTTTGACTTGTTTCTTATAAAACGCACATGGAAGATTCAGATTGGATGGGGCTCAATGGTCACAAAAACTTCCAAAAAAATCATAAATAGACGAATTACAAGGATAAAAGTAGAGCTAATCTAAATCAACAAGTATTCACAATTCAGATTCAACAACAGAACATTTTCAGATTAGAGGTGAGGGAACTTTTTAAAAGAACGAGAAATTTGTATTACCTTAGCTGCAATGCCAAACTTTGCACAGTCAATAGCTATACGTGTTGCTCGGCCAATACTTTCCTTTGTCCTTTTCAATGTCCCAAGCATTGCTTCAAAATAAAGCAGAGCAGCCCGACCCGCTTCAGTTGACTTGCCCATTGATCTTGATTGTTGAGTTGCCTCAGATCCATACTTATTTTCATCAACGGGACCAGAAAAAGTTTGTTTCTGGTGTAAATGTACATCAGGACTACAACTTCCATTGTGAAGCATATTACTACTGTCTGATGTGGATACATTGCAAATTGACGTGTTTGGAGGTGATCCTTGTGGAAGGCAGTCTCCCCCATCTGTCAGGGATGTACTTGACCGAATGCCCGAAATAACCTTTTGACCCAGACAGTCAGATGTTGAAACAGAATTCAAATCCTCCTCTGGTCCTTTACACTTTACCTCTTTTATGACCTCACTCCTGAAATTGAGGTACAGTCACAGGACTATTCTAGAAATAAAAGAAATGGAGCACAAATAACTTTTACTCAATCATTGGTCTCATTTAATATTTAGCTAAAAATGTAACAAGAATAAAAGATATCAAGTCACTTCATAGGATTCCATCATAACAAACTTTCAATATGATCTAAATACAAAAATGGATATGATCTAAATGAGGAAAGCAAAAGTCTACCAAGGTAAATTCTATAACAAAATATCATAACAGACAAGAGAGATAAACAAAAAAAAAGTAATTTAAGACTATAAAGATTGTTCTTTTACTAATTTTGCTGTGAAGATTTGTATCAAAAAGATTAGGCCAAGAACTATAGAAAACCACAACTAAGCTTACATGTCATTTGCTCTGTCAACATCCACAACTACTGGCGTCAGACACTTCATATCCTCAGAAATAGCAACCTCATTCTGAGGCAGAGCAATATTATTTTGAGGGGAAATAACTTCTTTCTTAATCACATCTGCCACGGAAAGATGGCTTATTCCATTGTGCTCTGATGCATCAGATGTTGTATTTGAATGATTCGATGTTATAATATTGTCTTCACTAATTGGTGGTAATGACAGGTCAGGTAAATCTTGATTGCTTTCAACTTCATAACATTTTGAATCAAAATTTGGAGAAATTTCCCTATGAACCTGAATTTCCGAATCCGCATTAGTAGCATGACAAACCACAAAATCACTGAGTTCTTCAACTTTATCTGCAGCACCTGCGAGAACATCTGTGCCAGTTTTTTGTGGTTGGAACCTGGTTGACAGCTTATCCACTTGATTTGAATTAGCTGGCAAACTATGCACAATGATATGAGAAGAATCACCATCACAGGCATTGAACTTTTGCAGCTCTAAACTACCACCTTCATGATCATTAATAGTCATATTTTGGCTTGTCTTGATAGCAGATATACAGCATGTGCCAATTGATGTCATTCTGGAGGCTGATGATTCTATGCGAGCCTGACCTTCTTCCGCAGCATTAGCTGACATGGCTTCTAAAGCTCGATGAAGACGTTTAGATGGAGGTAAAGCAGCTTCACAATCCACAGAGCAGAATGTTTGATCTCTCTTATTATTACAAATCTGATTTTCAAAACATGGTGCAAAATTCTTTGAAGGAGAAAAACTTTCCACAGTTCCAATCAGGACGGATGAGCCTGCATCAAGAGAGCTTCCATTTTCACGATTCCAGGAATCTATCATCTGGGATGGTGGGCTAATACCTTCCTTAAAGCTTTTCCCTGGAGCATTGGTTCCATTTTCACAATTTGAGGAATCTATCATCTGGGATGGTGGGCTAATATCTTCCTTACAGCTTTTCCCTGGAGCATTGCTTCCATTTTCGGGATTTGAGGAATCTATCATCTGGGAAGGCGGGCTAATATCTTCCTTATAGCTTTTCACTGGAGCATGTAGAATGCTATTGAGTTCTCCCTCTGTGGAAGATGATTTACCCATTCTGACTCTTGCTCGTTTCACAAGGGGCAGGTGTTCATCTCCATCTTGCTCAAAGCATCTTTCTTCAGAATTTCTGCAAATATTCTGGGAACTTTGACTGGAATTCCGCAAACCAAGTTCCTCCTCAAGTCTAACGGTTGGCTTAGAAGACTCAATGGTTGGCTTGGTAGAATCATTGGTTGCCCTCTTCCTATTGTGGTTTCTTTTCTTCTTATTGACCACACCCTTTATTTTAAGATCAAGGCCTTTGTTCAGCTCATCTTCTTCAGGGCATTCAATAGTTTCCGTGTGTTTAAAATTTGAATCCATTGCACTATCCTCATTCAGGCTAAATTCATCAGAATCAATTGTAAGAATTTCAGAGCTGTTGCCTTTGTCCTCCATGTTATCATTCAAGACCAAAGCAGATGAATCAAAATCATTACAGCCAGCAAGATCAGGCGACTTCCTAAGACGTTTATTCCTTCGTACAGATGCACCCTGAGCTGCATTGGTTAATTGGCTGCCAGAATTTTTTCCACCATCATTACAGGGAAACATAATGGTTTGGACCCGCGATGAGCTTCTTCTATTCCTTCGAACTGGCATATGTCTATCTGTTATGAAGCCCTGTGGGCACAAGTCGCCAGCAGATTTCTTTCGAGAAGAGTAAGTAATGGGCTTAGGCGATTGTATAGAAGCAAAATTATCAGTAAGCTCCTTCTTTGATGCCTCACCAAGTTGTCTCTCTTTTTTTAATTTTTCATAGCTATCAACAATCTCCTTAACAGCACGAACAAAGTCAGCACCCTTTCCTTGACGTTTCACAAGAGACTGTTTTTTCTCCTCAGTAAATGCTTCAATATCAGCAGGATTGCAGAAAGCACTGCACACACAAAAAAAAGTAAGATCTTATGTGCAAGGGAGAAACTAGATGATAAAGAGAGAACAAAGAATTAAAATAAGTTCACTATTACTTTTATCAGGAAAAAAATGCTTTCAGTACTCAAATTACCTAGAAGTCTACATTGAAACAGAGTAACAATGGCCACTTTTTCAACCAGATAACCAATGAAGAAATAGACTTTCAAACTTCACGTTCTGATACTATCTTTTTACCCTATAAGGTTGGTTTAAATTACTTCATTCCCTCAAAAGAGCATTTATTCAAATGTATTCAAATCCAACTGTATTTATCATTGGAAAATGCTAATGATTGCTCTTGGGACATTGGTTAAGAAAACAAATAGCGAAATTGTGTAGCAAAATGGTGCATTCAACTTTTAAAAAGGTTTATATTGTTGTTTCCAATAAAAGCTTCCACTTTTGGCTTCTTTACTAGTGCTCTTAGGATACTTGTTAGCATAACCTTTAATCATCGGATGGCCAAAAATAAGGAGCAATTCTCAAATACATAAATAAACGGCTAGTTTCAAAAACAAAATGTGCCTCAACAATCTTCCAACAATCTGTTCAAAACCTCAAGTTTACATAACCAGATGTTCTTCAAGACAGGCCAATGCTATGTCACACAACCATTCTTCATAAACCTCAAGAAGTAATATTTGATATATTTAAAATTTATGAATCATGTATAAGACCTACTGTGTTGAAATGGACTATTCTAAACCTAATGGGCCAAATACAAGTTACTATTACTAAAAATTATAAAAAATATATTGTTAATCTCCCCCTCATGCTGGTGAATGAATATCTACCATTCTCAATTTGGAAACAATCCTTTTAAAGTTATTGTTGTTAGTCCCCTAAATTAGAAAATCTGCAAGGTTGCCTTGGAAAGAGATAGATGGACGACACTTTCTATTTTTCTTGGATTAAGTGTCTGGCAACTTCAATGTGTTTAGTTCTATTACACTGTATTGGATTTTGGACTATGCTAAAACAGATTAATTATCACAATAAAGTTCCATTGATTCATCTCACTTTATTCTCAAATCTACCAAGATGATCTTCAGTCATAGCTGTTTACATATATCATGTGTCATTGTCATAAACTCTGACACTGACACTGGATCTGGATGTTACACTTTGTTATTACTCTTTCAAGTCACAAGATTCCAACTAGGAATGTACAATATCATGTAGTTTTTATCCATAATTGAACATATATAGTTAGCATCAATATATGGTTCAAGCCCTGCACTTCCATTACGTTCGAAGAAAATTAATCTACTTTGGGTTCCTTTCAAATATTGCAAGGCTAGGAGTGCAACTAGTAAATAAATCTTCTTTGGTTTGTGCATGAATCGGATGGCTAAGCTTTCCTTCTAGAGCAGCATTAATTTGTCGACTAACCTTTTAGACATTTCCTTATCAATTGCAACAGCTTCTGCATTCCCCAACTTTATATCGGATCAATTGATGTAGTTGAAGGAAGGCTTGCGTGCTGCCCTGTCAGCCTCTTGAGGAAGATCAGTTATTTATTTTTGTTGGAATATGAAAGTTCCTTTGTTAGAGTGGGTCACTGCAATTCTCAAAAAACACTTCAATTTTTCCAAGGCCTTAACCTCGAGATCCTTGACTGAGTATTGGCCTGGCCGTAGTTGCTCCTCTTCATCATTATATGATCATCTACATAAACTAAAAACATGGTCTCTTAAATTTTGTTTGAAGCCCAAACCTACCATAACTTTAGTGAAACTTTCAAACCATGCTAGTGATGATTGTCTTAGCCCAAATAATACAATGGCAATTTATATCCAGGGGCAATTCCATGTAAATCTCATCCTCACGTTCTCTAGCAAATTGTTACAAGCTCCAACCACATTAGTTGCATAAGATAATTTCACCTTGACAATTGTCCATTTTTGCAATTAGAGCAAATATTTCCAAGTAACCCACTACATAGGTTTGAGTGAATTCTTCGGCTACCAATTTTGCATTGTACCTTGCAATAGATCCATCATCCTTATGTTCTACCATGGGTTTGCACCTACTGGTTTCTTTCAATTTGGTAGAGGAACAAATTCTCACGCATTGTTATTGTTCTTATCTCAGGCTTCCATTTCCTGCCAGACAATGCTTTATGTACAGGTGAGATCAGTTCAAAGCATAGATAGTAGGATAGGGGATAGAGTGGCTTAATGGTACATGTTCTAGTATCTTTCATAAGGACAGTTGGAAGATGTAGATCTCTAGTGCAACGGTGGAGCTGGATTTTGGTTCTTTTGTTTTACTAGGTTTGATTCTACCCCTTTTTGGATGGAAGAGTATCCTATAAATAAATATTTTAAGGCTCTGGAATCAAGATTCCATCTACCATCACTATGAACATGAACAAATGAAGTACACTTAAATATTCCGAGAATAAGATTACTAGAGGTCAACACATCAAGATAGAACGACTTATGAGATAAGATTCAGCAAAAACCGATTTCCCCCAAAATAGAGGCAAGTACACAAGGTGAACGACTTATGAGATAAGATTCAGCAAAAACCGATTTCCCCCAAAATTTCTTAGGGAATCTTATTTTGGAATAACATAGCTCTAGTTTGATCTAACGAGTGCCAATTTATTCCCTCAACAGTCCTAATTTGTTGAGGGGGTTTGGCGAGAAAAGAAGTTGTCATCAAGTAGATTAGGGGGAAGATTATAGTTATTCAAGTAAAAAAGGTCATTCCATTCTCTAACACTTCCTCTCCAAATTCTGGTAATAGATAACACAAGCATTGATATAAAAAAAATATATTACATGATAGGTTTTTGGTGAGAAGCAAGGAAATTGGGATGGTAGACACTTGAAATATGAAGGACATTTTGTAAAATTATAGATGTACTTATTTGGACATCTTCTTGACTTGTAGTTATACGGGTACATCAAATGTGGGGTATTTCCTTGTTAGTAGGACAAGGTGAATAAGTAAAAGAAGTGTGTCGGTAAAGGTGGCATGAGGTCAATGGCTCTAGAACCTAATACCAATACTATCTAATGTCGCTATTTCCTTGTCACTAGGCAATGTGAATAAGTAGGAGAAGTGTGTGGGTAATGCCATGAAGTTAGTGACTTGAAATCCAGTCAAAACGGATTTTTCCCGTCAAACTCAGGGTTGGTTCAGGTGGGTCCCAAGGGGTACGGGTTATGTTGTCATGCCTAATTGGTGGAAACTAAAGTATGTACTTAATATATAAAAGTAGCTATTGGATTAATGGGTCAAATACAAATTACTACAATTAAATATAAAAATACATTATTTACAACAATAAATCTCCAACCTAAAATGCAGCAGTTGAAACCCTCATCCACCTCACTCATCAAAAATACATATACAATACAAGCAATAATATACTAGTACTGACTCAATATACAATCACAACTATAGAAGTATTAATTTTTGTCAGTTAGTTGATGGAATAATAAAATTTGAGATCACAATCTTTTCTCCCAAATACTTTTCTACCACTGTAAACAACATTTACCCTTGAATTTTCATAACCATTTTCCCACCTATTGGGATTTCTAAGTTTCTGATAAACTATGCTATGCAATGATATATTCAGTTCCCATAAATTTAATACAGTTCCTGCAAATGAGCTTGATCCTGCGTCATCTTATCTGGAGTAGAACCCACAACACAAGGCTTGAGGAAGACTCTCAAATCATGTAGCATTTCAACATCTAATAAAACTTCCCTTAGTTGAGAAGGATGGCCTGATATACTAAGTACCCATCATGAGTAAATTTTGAAGAGTACTAAGGCTAAGATGGTCAAAACCTATGTTATGTTATCAATCTCGGATAGCTGTGAGACATGGCCATCCCCAAAAGTAGAATGGAACGAGAGCGGGGTGCGGAACGGCTGATATTTAGTCACGCGGACACTAATATAGTTAATACAACTAAACACAATTGTTAAAAACTAAAATAAATTAATCAAAATTCATGAAGTATTCATATTTAAAAATAAAAGCCACGAGTCTTTTAAACAAAACATATTTCAAAATGTCAATAAAATTCAATAAAATAACCTTGCTATCCTTAAAAATTTAAGGGTAATATCATATACAGCTGCGTGGCCGGAGCGACCAAGTCAGAGTGGCATCGTTCTGAATCCAATCTCATTATCGCAGTCGTTCAAGCCGAGTCACCCATCTGTGTCGGAACAGCACGGCCATGCCGAGATAACAGCCGAGTTTGATAACATAGAGTAAAATATATTACGCCACAGAAAACAAAGGGAAAGTGTGTGGAGTTAGTGTTAGTGAAAGTTACGTAAGGCAGCATAAGGCATGGAACCAGGTTATCACTTTGCCAAAGGCAGTAAATATGATAATTGAAAAGGCACCAAATAGTTGTTGTTCATCTCGGATAGCGCTCTGTAGCACAGATCCCCTAAAATGATATAGTGGTATAGTAGATCCCCTAAATCAGTGTACAAACAAAGTATACACAAATACTCGAATAAAATAAAATAAAAATACACAACATTAAAGAGACCATGATATTATCATACTTAATAGTTAAAGAACCTTAAGTGTAGAGCAATAAAACTTAAACAAAGAAGAACATAACTAAATTAAAAGTAGGAAGAAGAACAAAACAATTGTTTGTGAGCAAGAAAACGACACAATTGTTTGTGAGCAAGAACATAACAGAGTGAAGAATAGAACCCTTAAAAGAGTTTGGATTGAAATTTATAATCTTAAAAATACAATGTTTATAAAAAAAGAATTTGAAGAATTTATTCCCAAAACCCTAATGGTGGATGTGATAGTGGTTTGGGACCACAATTAACGGCCGCAACAACTTCTATTGCTGACGGCGGCTCACAAGCCAAAAGCGTTGAGCCGAACCCTACCACCGCCATACTATTGCGCTATAGCATACTATTGACAACATAACCAAATAACTCAGATGTCACATCAAAAGAAGTTAATAACACCACAGTGGAGCAAAGCATCCCATCAAAACCGATATCCCAGTATAGCAGAGTCTGTTGCAGACCCCACATTAAAAATTGAAAATAAACTCGAAAAACATTTATACTACCTTCGTCCCTAATTATAAGACACTCGTGAAATTTTTCTTTATCCCTTTTTATAAGACTCTCTTCAAATTTGAAAGTGCTTTAATTATTTCTTTACTCGTATACCTATAAATATATTACATTTTTTTCTGCAATATGCATTAAACACTCTTGCACAAACATTAAATAATTATCTCTCCTAAAAATAAACTTGTAAAATTTTACAAATAGTCAACAAACTTAATACTCCAACCAACTTTCTTAATTCTGGTGATTTACTCTAGGGGTCTTATATGCATCAAATACTGTTAACACAATTCTGATGATTTACTCTAGGGGTCTTATATGCATCAAATACTGTTAACACAAACACGTAACATAATTCTCTCTCATGGATAAACTTGAATAGTTAGATTGTGTCTAAGGAATTAAGTGTGAAAGGAGAGTTTCTGTGGGTTAGCCTTGAGTGCAAGGTTATCATCTTCGTTGTAAACATATTGTGTATTCACTTTTAATCTCTCAACACCAATTAAAAATCCTTGTATTGATTGGGAGAAACCAAGTTCTTGAATTTTTGAGACTCGAGACTCTCAAATTTCTTTGGAACCTGTTGTAATTTCATTTGTCTATGTAACATTTCAATTCTGTAACACTGTATGTAGGTATTTCGTCTGTAGGTATTCAATAAACTTCCGTTGTTATTCAGTATAGTATATATTCTTGATACTAGTTTCTCTTAGTTTCTTGCTCTTTTCTCTCTTGCATCAAATTCCAATATGGTAATCAGAGCTTGTGCAGCTTAGTTCCATGGCTCCAGATCCTCCTCTGTAATTTCCTCCTTTTAGGAGGAAAACATAGAGATTCCTCATGTCCTCCACCTGAAAATGAGCCAGCTTATTATCTAATGTTTCTGCCTTGCTTTGTGTCATCACTAGCAAACTAAGCTCCAATGAATGCTAGATTAAGTGAACATTCATAGTTGTTCTGGATTCTATTTGTGTTATGTTAGATATCTAATGCTTCTTCCGCCTTGCTTTGTGTCATCCCTGGCAAACTAAGCTCCAGTCTTGCTTTGTGTCATCCCTGGCAAACTAAGCTCCAGTGAATGCTAGATTAAGTGAACTTTAGCATTTTGTTCTAGATTCTATTGTAGGTGTAATGTTAGTTGTTCTGATTGGATACAGCTCAACACTCATAAGTACTGAGTCTAACTAATTCATTGTACCCTATAAGTATGAGTTTGCTTAACTTGTAGAATTAGAATAACTAATAGACAGTTTTTCCATTTCTCTCCGGTAGTAGTATCATATTCAAAGAATCAATACTCAAAAGGATAGTAGCAACATATTCTAATAATCAATACTCAAAAGGCATAGCTTAAAGACAAACTTGTATTAAATATTCAGCAACAGAGCATAAAGACAATCATTAATCTAAGGCAGAACTATTAAAAATAAGTCAGTAACAACAGTATGACATGGTTATAATAGGCAGAAGGATTAAGAATGAATGAGATAAGCTAAAATGAAGTTTAAAATAGTAAGATATTTATCATGCCCTACTAACATATTTAAATCTGGTCTAACTGTCCGACACGAACAACCAGAACAGACCTTAGTTAATAGTTGCTACTACTAAAAAATTTCAAAAAACATATCTGCCATGTAAACAAACATGGTCCCCTTATGTAGCCTATGATGGCTCAAGATTATAATCTTGTATTATGCTGAGATAAAACAACAAACATGTGTTCTCAAATAATACAATTGTGCAAACTAAAAAGGAGAATCAGCATTTCATGTAAATACCATAAATTATAAGATGCAAATCAGCCTAGTGTGAAGCAAGCTCCTAGAAATAATGATAGTAAAGAAGAGAAAGCTTAATATCGAAACCAAACTGAATACCCATAAGCTATCATAATACAATTGATATCATATGATTCTTAAACTAAGCTACCTTTTGTCAAAACAAAATATTTTAGTTGCCTCGATTACAAAATTTGAGAATGGTATATTTTCATTACTGAGTTTTTATATTTCTAAATCAGTTGTTATAAGCATACTTACATCTGTTGGGTGCCAAAAAAGTAAACAACCACTTTCTTCCAATCAGTAGAGTAACCCCACTTCTCCGGCTCACTGACCTGCCAGAAGCAATGAACTTGAACTGTCAAATGAAGTGTCAACAAACCAAGAAAATAAAAAATACAGACACACTTATGGTGCGCCAAATTGGAAGTTGAAGGATGAGAAGGAAAGATATTGAAATCGAAGATATAAAAACTACATTAGGGAGTAAAACCGTGTTTTTCCCACATTATTATGTTGTCTATGAGACAAGCATAGGATATATAGCAAATTAGCAATATTAAGCTTTTATCATAAAGGAAACTACTTCAATATTAACATAACTCCCTTAAATACTAAAAGGGAGCTTAAGTTTAGGGGATTTCTTCATTTTAGATGTTCATCTTCCTCCTAAACCTTCAAAATTATTCATTTCTAAGACAATTCCTCCATATCCTCCCATCGTGAGGCTATTGGGTTGAAAACGGGAGCTCTTCCATTCTTGGAACTAGTAGCTTCCTTCAGATTCAAGACAAGGCTGCCCGGCAGAAAGGGGAAAATAATATGAGATGGCCTAAAAGTATTTATTTTTACCAAACATTGTGAGAAATATAAGTTTTAGTCCATCAATATCAATTGATTACATAAAAAAATAAGATTATTTACCTAGCAGTCTTCAGTGTGTGTATTGAGGAATGGTCCTGTCTCACCAAGAAGGTTTTGGAGCTCCTTCCCTACACTCTTACTCCTGGTCAACTGCAAGCTGTTTCAGAAATTATTTGGGATTTAAAGAGGCCAGTTTCCAATGAATCGGCTACTGCAGGTTTTGGTTTTTCTTGTCAATATTGTTTTACTATTTCCATGTCTATACATTATTCCATCCACTTCTTGCTTCAAAAATGTACTAACATAGGAAAAGTAATATTAGTAATTGAGTGATATGAAACAATCTCCTCAAGCATGCAAACACAATTTCGATTAAAGTTTTTCCAACAACTTTCATGTGTGAATTAAAACATCAGCCCCTAAGTCTAAACTTCAAACCTTTCAAGATGATCTTCTGGATTAGAATAGCCAATCATTTTTGTTTCTTTGAGGATAAAGAGCAATTTGATTAAGATAAAAAAAAAGTAGAAAAATCCCTTACCCTTACCCTTATTAGAGTGAGATAAACAATTTCCCCTTACCCTTATTAGAGTGAGATAAACAATTCCCTAAAACATGCTTCCTTGGTTAAAAAGATTTTGAGCATATTGAACACGTTGCATAAAAACACAAACACTTGAAAAGTAATGAGATTTCCTCTTAACTTGAGAAGCATATCCAAATATTTCCACTTGAACAACATCTATTTCTAACCTAAGAAATCAGGTAATGTATCATCAATATTCATTCATCCTATCGAGTATAATGATGAAAAGAGCGAGACAGAGCCGTCTGAAAATCACAACGCCGGAATCATCACAGAAAAGCGAGAAAAAATGAGGTTACTCAAACATCAGCTACCTCGTTTCAACATTGCATGGCATCATGCTGCTTCATTGTATAAACATATGCCGCAAACTTCAATATCTCTATCAAAAGAATTTGTTACAGCATATTGCAGATGATGGTATCAGAAACTCTCTCATTCCCCGCATATTTTTGTTCATGCTCCAAGTGTCAGATCCTTAATGCAAGGAGGTCCATTAAAATCCATCACCTCGTCAATAAATGTCAGTATCAGTACCATCCCTGTGTTTCTCATGATCTTCAAACAAGTCCTCAGGAGGATCATAGATGATCATATCCGGGAAAATCTCTAAAAAGTCGTCTTTTATTTTCTCTCTTAACACCGGATATGGAATGAGTCCTTTTAATATTACACGAAAAGGCAACGACAGAGGCGGCTCGGGAGATTGTCTCATTTCTTCATATATGTCCATAGCCTCTGAGGTCAATCCACTATCTAGATAGGCTCTAACAATGTCTCCAAATGTATGTTGATCAAATAAAACTCCCTCTCTTTTCAAATCTTCCCACACCCTCTTTGTTTCATCCACCCTTTTGTTTCTTGCAAGCATCATAAGCATGTCCCTGTAAAAGAACATGTCCGGCCGGTACCATATTTCTTTGCGAACTATATCGTACAACTGAGAAAGAAAAGATTTGTCAATAAACAACTAATGCATTTCAATATTTTAGACCAATTAGCTAAAACAATGCAAACACCACAAATTGGATAACATTTTAACATTTTACCTTGTCCGTAATAAACACTAAATTGAAACTGAATATTCAGATTTTGCTTCCCCTACTCTATTCCATCAGATACAAACATACAACAAAATAGAAACAGTTACAAACATATACATTTATAGACCTAGGCAGTTTACAAATGCAATCAGGTTGGCCCAACATTATTGTATTTGCATCTCACAGGGAAGAAACTTCGACCATTGCACCAAGGCTCCATTTCAAATAGATGAGAGTTGCATGAAAATCTTTGATCAAAATTCGTCCTTTTTGAATAATTCAATTTAGTTCCTGAATTTGCATTTCAAAACACTAATTTGATCGACAATTCACGAATTCGGTGTTCATATGGTTCAACCTTTTGAACCGTGAACCGACATTGTGTACCGTTTCTCTATTTGATTGTTTCAATTGTGCCTAAGCTGCTGATTGAGCGGTTCAACTTCGTTGAAACATGATCGAGAGTTATAGTTGGTTCCATAATTGGGTTTACAAAACATTGAAATTCACCCAACGAACTTATTTAGTTATGATTGGATATCATAAAATGAAAGGAACAGAATAAAAAGGAGCAAAGTGAAATGATGCGGAATGGAGCAAAGCGGAAGGAAGATTCCATTCCATTGTTTGAAAATTTAGGACAGAACAAACTCAAGTTGTCAGAGAGGAAGAAATATAGTGGTAAGTGATAAAATGGAATGGAATCCATACCACTTCATTCTATGTTCCACTCCATTCGATTTTAAATGATCCAAACAATTGAACACCACTTCATTCTATGTTCCACTCCATTCAATTTTAAATGATCCAAACAATTGAACAGCACTTCATTCCATACCACTCTGATTCATCCCATTCCGTCAATCCAGACAAAGTCTTAATTTTATGAACTACCCACAATTTTAAGACTAAATTAGTGATAAGAATATTGAAAAAATAAAAGGATTTAATTTATATACACCAATATTTCTCTTTTACACATACATATAATCAAATTACTTCATGATATCAATTTTATACTATCTACTCGTCATGAATTGAATGCATATGTAAAAATAGTGCACAATGCATATAAATTACGTTAAACTTTGAAAAAAGAAAGATAAAAACGGAACCTTCATGGAGAGGAAGACATTATCCTGTCTTTGGAATTCAAAGAGGACGGAGACGAGGTCGGACTTGAGCAAGCGAGAAACGTTGGACCGGACAAAGCGGTCGAGACGAACCAGGTCGGGTTGGAGTCTTTTGAGTTCTTTGGTAATGATGAGACCTTCTTTACCCAACTCTTTCTTCCGCCTCCATATTGATAGGCTCGGTTTAGAAGCCGAACCGAAAATGGATCGGGAAGAGGGTTTAACGACGGTGGATGTAGAAGTTGAAGAAACTCTTCGCAGTGCAAGTCGCAGCATTAAGATATCGATTTTCTCTAGGCTATAGCAAGTGACGGTGACTGTGTCTTGAATGGAAATGATTCAAACTTATCCATTTATTAAATGTTGAGAATTCTACTAACAGAGGAAAATGGTAAACGTAAAAAAAAAATTGGTTAGGCTCAATTTAAATAAATGGAAAAGCAGTACTCATCCATGTTAAATAAACTTTAAATATAAAATGGTTGATTTGTTTAAAAAGGACGTGTGTTGAGAGAATATTAATAAAAAATAGAGTTGATTTGTTTTTAATATGAATTATTTTTGTAATTTATATAATATCAAAATTAAAATTTGATTTGAGGTTATTGTCATTGAGGTTTTTTATTTAGATTTTATTTTTTTTAAAAGCATTTGTGATAATTAAATTAAAAGAAAATCTGGTTTAGTTATTGACTTTAAAATTTATAATGGTCAAATTAAAAGTAAATTTTATATTGTAACTATATTTTGATTTTTGTTAAATTAAAATATGTTAAATTTAATATTTTATTAAATATTTAATTGTGATGATTAAACTAAAAGAAAATCTTACATAGCCATTTATTTTAAGATTTACACCATTAGTTAATTTTAGTCACTTATTATTATTCAAAAGTATTTGTGATGATCAAATAAAATAAAAGTTAAATTAATCACCGATTTAAAAATGAATTTGATAAAGCCACACGAAATTAAAATCAGGTTCTATTTGAATAGCATTTTCATTAAAATTCTTTTTTTAACATAATTCAAAATGAATTAAATAATAATAATGATAATAATAATAATAATAATAATAATAATAATAGTTTAAGTTTAATAGATTGATATTAAAATCTAATGTATATTTATTCAAAAATAGATTAAGCAAATTGAATAATAATAATAATAATAATAATAATAATATATTTGATAAAAATAATAACAATATAAATAAAAATAATAACAAAAGGGGGAAATTCAAAAGAAAATGGGATTATAGTTCTTTCTTTTTTATTTTTTTTATTTTATTTTTCATGGTTAAAGAAAAATAAAATAAAATGTCAAAATAAAAAAAGAATATTGTGGATGAAAACATGATCACAAGTAAAAGAGATGTCTTTGGCTTGTGATTTATTATTTATGGATTGTTTGAGAAGAAAATGTGAGTTTAGAAGAGGAAGATTCGCACGTACAACGACGACATCAGGGGCATGAACAGGAGCAGAGGTGTTTTGTCATTAGCCAGAGAAACATGTCCATGGGAAGACAATCTCTTAACAAGCTGAGATGACTCTGCATCCACTCATAATGTTTTGACTCTCTTTATACGCATTGAAGCTTGTTGAGACACCCGACCATATATGTATCTTGGTTGTTTGTCAACCATATCTCTATTAGCAAACACAATTAAAAAAAAAGAATGATAAAAAAAATAACAAACATATAATTCATATTTTGTTTTCCGTATTAGGGTTTAGATTTTAAAATCTGAATTTTTAAAATTGTGTGGATTTTAGAATCTGAATTATCTCGCATCAGAAGAAACCGCAACACACACCCTACAATCCAAATGCAAAAGGATTCAAACAAATGATGTAACTAAATGTGACTTAACTCGTTTCTATTGAATGTAACTTAATGGAGTTTAACTGAAATCATTTATAAAATTGTATTGCGTGCATCAAAAGCAGAAAAAACAAGAATGAAAAAATTATCAAAGAAAAAACAAGAATGAAAAAATTATCAAATATGAGAGATAAAAACTTGCTTGAATGAAAAAGAGTAAAAGTTGATGAAAATGCTTGGTTTGAATGAGCAGGAGTAGATATTGCGAGAGAAGCTTGAAAAAAATGTGAGAATTGAATTTGATGCGAGATTTGTTTGTGTTCTTGAGAGAATTTTTTTCAAATGTAATAAAATGGATTAAAAAAAATAAGATCCCATAACTAATATTTATATGATAATTTTATGTTGATAAATATTTTTTAAATAAATTGAATCAACAATTATGCAATCCGACCAATGATGTATCTGTCTTCCCATTAATCTAGTGTCTCGATCAGATTGACCATCTTTCTAATTTAAAACGTTGCATGATGCAAAGAAACAACCTACACATCAAACTCCATAGTGCCAATAATTCTCATCTCTTCTAGTAACTTTTGACAACTCTGAATATATCTGTATTTTTGTTGCTTACGCCCACACAAAAAGAACTTTGAACACTCATCTTCGTTAACAACATGTAATATTACTGATATTTAAAAAAGAGATTTTTTAATGTACCCTAAAACAACATAAAAATACTTAAATACCCCTAATTTTTAAAGATATATCCCCAAAATTTAAGGGAATTCAAATATTTTCAGGTGGTTCCTAAGTAATTTAATAAATCCCCTTAAAAAATACATGTACAAGAGTACTAGTTTTAAAGACTTGAAGAGAAGTATTTTTAGCTCCAAACACCAAAGTATAGTTGGCTAAAAAATCAAATTTCTTCCTACTATGTTTTCTAAGGCTGGCCCTGAGTACACACAAAGGTAGTGATGCACACAATGGAATAGTTTCTTTTCGATCAAAAGTTCAGGTTTGACAAGCATGCCATACCACTATACTTATGTAAGAACAGCAGAAGAATTGGCAACCACCTAACAGGCCATGGGCTGGCTTGTGTTGGCACTTGGCATATCAAATATATCAAAGTAAAACATGGAATGAGAGAATACAGTTGAGTTAGCAGAGAAGTTTTCCTCTATTAAGAACAATTCCAGGAAATATTCACTGAAATTTATATATATACTGATCTAAATTCTGTACGGGATATCATAAAATAAATTATAAAAACTTTGCAGGGAAAAATTTTGACACCACCTAAGTTAAAGTTACACCTCTCCCACAACTCTACAATGACTCTTCCTGCCCTGCATTTTGCAAAACAGGCTTAAATACATATGTACAACAAATCTAGTGATACATTCACAAGTCATGTGCAGATTATGTTGAATCCTCCTTCAAGGAGTCCTGCATGTACAGAATGATGGACCATAAACCCCTCCTAAACAAAGCCAGAGTTCGGGTTGAAAAAGACAGTTATACCTAGTAATCAAGGAGGGAAACATGAGTACCACAAACCCTATTGTTAGTTGAAGGACAACTCAACAGTTAATCGGAAGCATACCAGACTTGGATCCTTGGTTACTATCACCTAGGCCGCCAAAAGTTTGGACCTGACATGCAAACATAATTTTTCAGTAATCTCCAAAGTCAAAGGGTCCAAAAAGATCATCTAATAAAGAATTATCATAGGAGAGGAAAAATAGTGGTAAGAGGGGATGGACCTCTGTTTGTAACTGGAATTGAATCTTCAAAGGGTGGTCTAAATGGCATGGTGTTCCTGTGATTCATTGACCGAGGAGGAAATCTCCACCCATGACCTGGTACTCTAGGTGGTTCACATGGATGACACCCATATGGGGAAGGCATATCTTCGTCCGGATATCTAGGACCTACACAATAAAAAATACTATTTCAATATACAAATCAACAAAAAACCATTGCATGGTCAATCAACATGAATATTCGCTACAACGAAAACCATCAAAATACGTATATCTATTGTCCTAATCTTACCAGAATAAGGTGGGGGTACATCCCATCTCTCTCGGTAATCATATGGAGGCGGTTTTAATCTTTCATGATTATTATTATAGAAGTGCTCTCTCTCCAAGTTCTCCGCAAAGTGTTGCCTGTTGGAGTAAGGTGGTGGTGGTGGTGGTGGAACCTCCCTTTGATGTCTCACATGATGTTCCCCGTGAACAAAAGAAAATTGATTTGACGGCACATGACATGGTGGCCTTATAGAATATCCTCTATTATTCATAGCAACACCATCAGAATGTTGATAATTTACTGGTGGTACAGGGAAACTGTTGAAAGAGCAAGTAGACTCTGGCATGTGCACTTCTCTATATTCTGAGCCATGATAGTGTACTGCATCACTACTAGGATGGTTACTCCTTGGTGCAGCCGATGGCTGAGCCATGGGGTGAAGTGGGTTGTCTTTCACACACTACAAAAGAACAGAGTAGAAAGGACACCATTAGTTATTACTTCTTGGTGCCACTGATTATTGTATGAGCTCTCGAGTTAAATACAGTACAATATGGATCAGAAGTAGATGAAACAAGGTGTGAAATCTTAAGAGAAAGTTGTGAAACATACCTGTGATTCTGCATGACCTCTTGAATTAAATACAGCACTACATGGATCAGAGGTAGATGCAACAAGGTGTGGCACAGGAAGGGGTGGTGGGGGAGGAGGTGGTGGGGGTGGTGGAGGTGGTGGGGGTGGTGGAGGGGCTGATGGTGGAAGTGGGGAAGATTGAGGCACAGGCTGAGGTAGAGGGGCAGCGGACAGGGAGATATTCTTCTCAAACTGTGAGGTATTTCCTCTTTCAACATTGCAAAATGAATTCATTTCAACATCATGAGTGGGAGCAACATCTTCCATTTCAAGTTCACCATCAACATCTTCTAAGATATGCCTGTGTTTATCAATTGTAGAAGTCATTTCATGTACTTCAGAAATATGCTCAGGTGTGACAGCCTCAAAATTCCCTCCATCGGAATCACTCTCTTCATTGTCATCTTCATCTTCGTCTTTGAGCATTCGGGGCATGCAAAATCCAGGTAGCTGCAAACTTGAGTTGCTACAAGATCAAATGAATGTTTAAGTACACTATCCTGATCACCCCAAAAAAAACTGCCAGCAGTGTATGCATATTAATAGAAAAAAATTCTACAAACAAAATCAAACCTTCCATATTCGTCAACATGCATACCCTCCATTTCTCTTATAGGGTCATCCATAGCCCTCTCTATTTTTAATGATCGTCGTGAAAAGACACCTGCAGAAATTGAACTATACAAATCCAATTCCCGGATATGGTGGCGAACCATGGGTTCTGGTAGGATTTTTCTCTCCAACCACAGCCTTAAAACCTATACAAAGTTAAAAGATAATATTAACAAAGAATGATAATAAAACATAGCCGTAACAAATAAAAGCATAGAGTTCTAACTCTATACTCAAAATGAACCTTAATTAACTTGCCTTAAGACATTGCCTACGGTTCTCTTGTGCAGCATTTCCAGGAGGAACAGCAGCGGATAATAGTCGAGGGAGGACTGCTTGGATAGCGGAGGAATAAACTAAACAAACATCACCTGGAAAAATCAGACATCTTAAATATCAATTATTTATTAACTGTTGGCTTCAATGTACTCTTTCTTCTCTTTTGGTCAACAAGACTCGGGCAGTAAAGCAATAAACAAGTTACCTTTTAAACCTCTAGAAAACTGTGCAATAGAGTCAACAAGAAAAAACAAATCTACCCTCCGATGCAGACTTGATTCATTTTCAAGATTGTGGGCAAGAATTTCCATGACCTGTAACACAGCCCAACATCTCAAAATATGCAAATGGTATCAATAAAAGACATGGAAAATTTTATAAAATAAACAATTTTGCAAAGAAAATAACAGCAATGCCTATTCAATGACTTTAACTCCCATTGATGCCCAGACGCCAAAAGAATAATAACAGAACATACAACAATCAAGCCTTATCACACTAAGTGGGGGTCTGTCACATGGATCAAATACTGCCACAATATTCTATTCAGGACCATGTTTCTATCTAATTTGTTAATCTCGAGATCTTTCTTAATAACTTCTCTTAAAGTTTTTTAGGTCTTCCTCTACATCTAGCTGTTTGACTCCTCTCCATCTGATCTACTTTCCTTACCGCAGAATCTACAGGTCTTCCCTCTACATGCTCAAACCACCTAAGTCTATTTTTCACCATTTTTCTACTATATCTGTTACCTCAACACTCTTTAATTTCGTTATTTTTAATCTTATTCTGTCTAGTCTTACCACACAATCAAAAAGAGTAAATACATGCTCCATATTCTAAGTTACACTTTGACAAGCAAACTCAATAAACTCTAATGAGGTTAGAACCCAAGCTTTCTGTTAGACCTCTTAATAGTGTTAATATTATATATTATATTATATTATATTATATTATATTATATTATATTAGGCTTCAAGTATTACGTATTAGGTAACAGCCAGCAAGAGATCCAATGATAATATTGTAGAAAACTAACTATAATTAATTAATTAATTAAATAAAAAAATTCAATGAAAGCTTGTATTTTATGATTGGGGAGGTAAAAAAATGAAAAAACAGTGATGACTCAAGGCAACCCATTAAGCAATTGAATAAACAGTCTTCAAGAGACCTTCCCTCCAATTTATTGGTCTTGAAAAATCAAAATGATCCGCCCATAGAATCCATACCTAACTCATTGTCAATATTAAACTCAAGTATTAACAGTCCAACATTGGGATGCAGAAACAATTCCTAATCGCACCATTCACCTTGAGATCATTTTTAGAAGAGGTTAAAAATCAATTCATATTTAAGAACAAGGGCACATGAGACAACTGAATTTTACCATGCTTTTTGTAACAATATCCCCGCTCTTCCCCCTCAAAGTGGAAACACAACAGAACAAGAGGAATGTGACTATAAATGCAGACCATATAATCTTTGACTTGTTTCTTATAAAACGCACATGGAAGATTCAGATTGGATGGGGCTCAATGGTCACAAAAACTTCCAAAAAAAATCATAAATAGACGAATTACAAGGATAAAAGTAGAGCTAATCTAAATCAACAAGTATTCACAATTCAGATTCAACAACAGAACATTTTCAGATTAGAGGTGAGGGAACTTTTTAAAAGAACGAGAAATTTGTATTACCTTAGCTGCAATGCCAAACTTTGCACAGTCAATAGCTATACGTGTTGCTCGGCCAATACTTTCCTTTGTCCTTTTCAATGTCCCAAGCATTGCTTCAAAATAAAGCAGAGCAGCCCGACCCGCTTCAGTTGACTTGCCCATTGATCTTGATTGTTGAGTTGCCTCAGATCCATACTTATTTTCATCAACGGGACCAGAAAAAGTTTGTTTCTGGTGTAAATGTACATCAGGACTACAACTTCCATTGTGAAGCATATTACTACTGTCTGATGTGGATACATTGCAAATTGACGTGTTTGGAGGTGATCCTTGTGGAAGGCAGTCTCCCCCATCTGTCAGGGATGTACTTGACCGAATGCCCGAAATAACCTTTTGACCCAGACAGTCAGATGTTGAAACAGAATTCAAATCCTCCTCTGGTCCTTTACACTTTACCTCTTTTATGACCTCACTCCTGAAATTGAGGTACAGTCACAGGACTATTCTAGAAATAAAAGAAATGGAGCACAAATAACTTTTACTCAATCATTGGTCTCATTTAATATTTAGCTAAAAATTTAACAAGAATAAAAGATATCAAGTCACTTCATAGGATTCCATCATAACAAACTTTCAATATGATCTAAATACAAAAATGGATATGATCTAAATGAGGAAAGCAAAAGTCTACCAAGGTAAATTCTATAACAAAATATCATAACAGACAAGAGAGATAAACAAAAAAAAAGTAATTTAAGACTATAAAGATTGTTCTTTTACTAATTTTGCTGTGAAGATTTGTATCAAAAAGATTAGGCCAAGAACTATAGAAAACCACAACTAAGCTTACATGTCATTTGCTCTGTCAACATCCACAACTACTGGCGTCAGACACTTCATATCCTCAGAAATAGCAACCTCATTCTGAGGCAGAGCAATATTATTTTGAGGGGAAATAACTTCTTTCTTAATCACATCTGCCACGGAAAGATGGCTTATTCCATTGTGCTCTGATGCATCAGATGCTGTATTTGAATGATTCGATGTTATAATATTGTCTTCACTAATTGGTGGTAATGACAGGTCAGGTGAATCTTGATTGCTTTCAACTTCATAACACTTTGAATCAAAATTTGGAGAAATTTCCCTATGAACCTGAATTTCCGAATCCGCATTAGTAGCATGACAAACCACAAAATCACTGAGTTCTTCAACTTTATCTGCAGCACCTGCGAGAACATCTGTGCCAGTTTTTTGTGGTTGGAACCTGGTTGACAGCTTATCCACTTGATTTGAATTAGCTGGCAAACTATGCACAATGATATGAGAAGAATCACCATCACAGGCATTGAACTTTTGCAGCTCTAAACTACCACCTTCATGATCATTAATAGTCATATTTTGGCTTGTCTTGATAGCAGATATACAGCATGTGCCAATTGATGTCATTCTGGAGGCTGATGATTCTATGCGAGCCTGACCTTCTTCCGCAGCATTAGCTGACATGGCTTCTAAAGCTCGATGAAGACGTTTAGATGGAGGTAAAGCAGCTTCACAATCCACAGAGCAGAATGTTTGATCTCTCTTATTATTACAAATCTGATTTTCAAAACATGGTGCAAAATTCTTTGAAGGAGAAAAACTTTCCACAGTTCCAATCAGGACGGATGAGCCTGCATCAAGAGAGCTTCCATTTTCACGATTCCAGGAATCTATCATCTGGGATGGTGGGCTAATACCTTCCTTAAAGCTTTTCCCTGGAGCATTGGTTCCATTTTCACAATTTGAGGAATCTATCATCTGGGATGGTGGGCTAATATCTTCCTTACAGCTTTTCCCTGGAGCATTGCTTCCATTTTCGGGATTTGAGGAATCTATCATCTGGGATGGTGGGCTAATATCTTCCTTATAGCTTTTCACTGGAGCATGTAGAATGCTATTGAGTTCTCCCTCTATGACTAACATAACATATAAATGTCACATTATTTCCCGCTTTACAAAATCAGAAGTGTATTTTTAGATTCGTCACTGAGTTAATAAGTTAGAAAAATTGGGATGTGTCAAAAAATCATCTCCAAACTAAATTTTAGAAAAAATATGAAAAATGTCTCACTTAAAGACATGTTTTTATATAAAAAATGTGCGTCCAAGAATACAATTCTAAATTTTAAGAGCATTTTTGAAATTTCATAAGGTACTTTTCCCCTTTCCCCTTACCCTTATTAGAGTGAGATAAACATTGCATAAAAACACAAACACTTGAAAAGTAATGAGATTTGCTCTTAACTTGAGAAGCATATCCAAATATTTTGATATAAACAATTCGAGCATGGGACCAAAATAAACACACTGAATATAATTATCAAAAGAAAACATTTGTGTATAGATATTTCCACTTGAACAACATCTATTTCTAACCTAAGAAATCAGGTAATGTATCATCAATATTCATTCATCCTATCGAGTATAATGATGAAAAGAGCGGGACAGAGCCGTCTGAAAATCACAACGCCGGAATCATCACAGAAAAGCGAGAAAAAATGAGGTTACTCGAACATCAGCTACCTCGTTTCAACATTGCATGGCATCATGCTGCTTCATTGTATAAACATATGCCGCAAACTTCAATATCTCTATCAAAAGAATTTGTTACAGCATATTGCAGATGATGGTATCAGAAACTCTCTCATTCCCCGCATATTTTTGTTCATGCTCCAAGTGTCAGATCCTTAATGCAAGGAGGTCCATTAAAATCCATCACCTCGTCAATAAATGTCAGTATCAGTACCAGTACCATCCCTGTGTTTCTCATGATCTTCAAACAAGTCCTCAGGAGGATCATAGATGATCATATCCGGGAAAATCTCTAAAAAGTCGTCTTTTATTTTCTCTCTTAACACCGGATATGGAATGAGTCCTTTTAATATTACACGAAAAGGCAACGACAGAGGCGGCTCGGGAGATTGTCTCATTTCTTCATATATGTCCATAGCCTCTGAGGTCAATCCACTATCTAGATAGGCTCTAACAATGTCTCCAAATGTATGTTGATCAAATAAAACTCCCTCTCTTTTCAAATCTTCCCACACCCTCTTTGTTTCATCCACCCTTTTGTTTCTTGCAAGCATCATAAGCATGTCCCTGTAAAAGAACATGTCCGGCCGGTACCATATTTCTTTGCGAACTATATCGTACAACTGAGAAAGAAAAGATTTGTCAATAAACAACTAATGCATTTCAATATTTTAGACCAATTAGCTAAAACAATGCAAACGCCACAAATTGGATAACATTTTAACATTTTACCTTGTCCGTAATAAACACTAAATTGAAACTGAATATTCAGATTTTGCTTCCCCTACTCTATTCCGTCAGATACAAACATACAACAAAATAGAAACAGTTACAAACATATCATTTATAGACCTAGGCAGTTTACAAATGCAATCAGGTTGGCCCAACATTATTGTATTTGCATCTCACAGGGAAGAAACTTCGACCATTGCACCAAGGCTCCATTTCAAATAGATGAGAGTTGCATGAAAATCTTTGATCAAAATTCGTCCTTTTTGAATAATTCAATTTAGTTCCTGAATTTGCAGTTCAAAACACTAATTTGATCGACAATTCACGAATTCGGCGTTCATATGGTTCAACCTTTTGAACCCTGAACCGACATTGTCTACAGTTTCTCTATTTGATCGCTTCAATTGTGCCTAAGTTGCTGATTGAGCGGTTCAACTTCGTTAAAACATGATTGAGAGTTATAGTTGGTTCTATAATTGGGTTTACAAAACATTGAAATTCACCCAATATTTTAAAATTTCTTTAGCTATGATTATGATTGGATATCATAAAATGAACGGAGCAGAATAAAAAGGAGCGGAGTGAAATGATGTGGAATGGGGCGAAGCAGAATAAAGATTCCATTCCATTGTTTGAAAATTTAGGACAGAACAAACTCAAGTTCTTCGTTCCACCCAAGTCAGAGAGGAAGAAATGTAGTAAGTACTTACCACTACATTTCTTCCTCTCTGACTTGGGTGTAACGAAGAACTTGAGTTTGTTCTGTCCTAAATTTTAAGACTCTGCATCATATCACTCTGCATCATCTGAACAATTGAACACCACTTCATTCCATACCACTCTGCATCATCTGAACTACTCCCCACAATTTTAAGACTAAATTAGTGATAAGAATATTGAAAAATTAAAAGGATTTAATTTATATACACCAATATTTCTCTTTTCCACATACATTTAATCAAATTACTTCATGATATAAATTTTATAATATCTACTTGCCATGAATTGAATGCATAGGTAAAAATAGTGCACAATGCATATAAATTAGGTTAAACTTTGAAAAAAGAAAGATAAAAACGGAACCTTCATGGAGAGGAAGACATTATCCTGTCTTTGGAATTCAAAGAGTACGGAGACGAGGTCGGACTTGAGCAAGCGAGAAACGTTGGAGCGGACAAAGCGGTCGAGACGAACCGGGTCGGGTTGGAGTCTTTTGAGTTCTTTGGTAATGATGAGACCTTCTTTACCCAACTCTTTCTTCCGCCTCCATATTGACAGGCTCGGTTTAGAAGCCGAACCGAAAATGGACCGGGAAGAGGGTTTAACGACGGTGGATGTAGAAGTTGAAGAAACTCTTCGCAGTGCAAGTCGCAGCATTAAGGTATCGGTTTTCTCTAGGCTATAGCAAGTGACGGTGACTGTGTGTTGAATGGAAAGACGCGTGTTCTACATTTTTTTCACTTTAAATGTAAGCTATCAAATTATGAATATGTTTCAATTTCTTATATAGTTCATTTTTTAAAGCTTAAAAACAATTAGTTCTATCTCAGTCAAAATTTCTAACACCAA
This sequence comes from Lathyrus oleraceus, assembly GCF_024323335.1. Taxonomy (NCBI): domain Eukaryota; kingdom Viridiplantae; phylum Streptophyta; class Magnoliopsida; order Fabales; family Fabaceae; genus Lathyrus; species Lathyrus oleraceus. Next base: position 48,712,810 of record NC_066584.1, on the reverse strand, counting down.
AACATCATTATTATATTTCATTATATTAAAAGTAACAAAAAAAAAAAAGCTGAAATTATATAAAATTCATTTATTTCATTTATAATTTTTTTGCATTAATGTGTTTTTTTAACTAAAAATATGAACGTCGAGTCCGGATAGTATCTCTGGACAATGTTTTGTGTGGTATATATATATATATATATATATATATATATATATATATATATATATATATATATATATATATATATATATATATATATATATATATATATATATATATATATATATATATATATATATATATATATATATATATATATATATATATATATATATTTCGAATTTGTCTGAAGGTTTGAGTTTTAAATTTGTTTTTCCGTTACTGGTAATATTAGATATGGTGCATCCGGATATGTTTCCCAAAACTATTATAGACATGATGTTAAATCGGATGAAGTGAAACATGATGGTAAATCAGATGATGTTAAACTGAGTGCTCGACCGGTTGTTGTCGAGGTAGATGTTCATGCACAATTTACAAGTAAACAAGAGTTTATTGTTAGTAAACGTATGCTACATTGGTCAAATCTGGTGTCGTAGTGGAAAAGATAATGGATGCATGAAATGGTATAATAAAATCTTCCACAAAAGAATTATATGCCGAATTCGTAATATATTTCAGGAGGGTGTGCACGAGATATCCAGATTTCCTGAAATATGTTGAGGGCACTATTTTGGACCAGGTCAAAGAAAAGATTGTTTATGCATGGATCGATCAGGTTAGGCACTTTAGCAATACAACAACTAACATAGTTGAATCTCCACATGCTAGACTAAAGAATTGGTTGAGAAACAGTAAATGTGATTTTTGCCGAGATTGGGACTCAGTGAACCAAATTCTCCAAAACCAACATAATAAGATACACGCATCTTTTAGTTGGAGCATTATTGTGTTAGAACACCGATTCAAATAAAACATCCTTTATGCACAGTTGGTTGGCAATGTGTCTCGTGCGACATTGAATTTTATTTTTCACGAAGTCAAGCGAGCAGATAAAATAGGTTCAGATAACTCAAAGCGTGGATGTACACTTCGGAAGATGTACGATATTCCATGTGCTTGTTTAATTCCAAAGAAGATGAAGCTTGGAAAACCAATACTTATGGATGAATTTTTTACTCACTTGTAAATGCTCCATTTTGATGATGATAATGTGATGAAGAATGATAAATCAAACATATATATCATGACCAAGTGAGAAATGATCCAAGAGATATACATGAAAGTTGATGACATCATAAAATTGCACATCAAATAGCAACTGAGGAAGATTGCCTATCCAGAAACAACAAATTTAAAACCACCGTCGGAACCAGTTAAAACAAATGGTTCACCTAAAAAGATCAAAATGACACAAAGTGCCAACTCCAAGAGACAATCTCCTTCATACTTTGAACATGTCGACTCATATTTTCTGGATTCTCTGACTGCAAAATCCCAAAAAGTGTTTTTAAGGATGCTCGCATTAGCAAACCATCTCATCCACCATCGTTACCAAAATTCATCAACCTTGAAGAGATATCGCTTTTTATACACAAATACATTTAGTGGATTGTAGATGTTAAAGGTGACGACAGTTGTGGTTTTCGAGTTGTTTCGGGTTTGTTGGGTAAAGAGATGAGGACCACAAACTAGTCCGCCTTCAGCTTATACAAGAGATGATGACACATAGGAAATCATACACAGAGCTATACGGGAAAAAAGAAAATTATGATGCAATTCTCAATGCTCTTGTTCCTTGTCTTAGTGGTCCGACACCATTTGTTAAATGGACGCTCTTCCCGGAAATGGGACATATTATAGCAAGTGCTTATGATAGAGTTCGAAGATGCATATCCGAACACACCTTTTAATTAAAAAAACAAAACATTGAACTATATGGATGTGCATTTATGTAAATATCTATCTCTGAAATATGTCATGATGAAAGGATATAGTTTCTATGGTCCAACTTGATCTACCACTTGTATAAATAGAGGTTCCTATTCCATTTTCTTTACAAAAACCAGAATGAATACATATCCCCATCCCGCCTTTGTGTATTTCAATGGTGAGAATTCATCACTTCAATTTAGGGTCTCCGAGGACATACTTCTCGTCGATCTGAAATCTAAATTGAATACTCCCCTGCAATATCCAGAAAATTGGTGAGTTACCAAACTCGAGTATCGCTCACTCTCGATTAACAACAAATGAAAGATATGATTCACCATTCTTAAATAGAATATGAATGATGATTTAAAGATTACATGGAATATATTTTATCGTTACTCAACAAAGGGTTCGAATAAAGTGGACGTGACTATTGTAATATCCACCAAATATATTATAAGGATGTTGCAACATCGTGAACCACTCATTTGTAATGACATGTAATGTTAAATCTATGTGAGCAGTGCATTTTCATGCACATTCTTTCACTATTATGTTGCAACAATTCTAGAGTGTCTTTTGTTATTTCTATTATTTTAGTGTGTTTCCTTATCTTAGTTTATTGTTACATTTATTTTAATTTCGTATGGTATTTTCTGAATAAACAACTATTTATACCCTCTCGCTTTGCAGGTTATAACTTGGGCTATGAGAATCAGACTAATGCGTTCTAATAGGCGTTGGAAAACTGAGAGGATAAACTAAATGTTTCATTTTGAAGTAAAAATTAGATTTGGAGTGTAGAAAACTTGAATAAATCTTTTTAGTTTCAGAGCTTAGAAAATAATTAGTCTTGGGCCAGTTTTGGGTCGGTTTTTATGTTTTCCGACCCGGTTGGAATTAGAACCTGAATTCCCTGTTTTGTTCAACCTAAGTCATCTGTGGTACAGTTCAATATCTTATTCACTATACACGAAATTAGACGGCCACTAAGATTTCATGGAGAACTAAACCACTTGTCCCCGAGAACTAAACCACTAATATCTTATTCAATTATTTGCTCATAAAATGTGTTTTTATAGAGCAGATTCATGCTTGTTCCCGAGATCCTAAAACCTTTTTTAGGACCTTATGTGACTCATCCTACATGTTCTTTCTTTTTATTCAACTACTTGTCAATTTCTCTTTCCTCACACGCACCTCCAACTAGGGATTGACAAATTTGAACCGCCTAATTGAAACCGACCGATTCATTGTATCTTTTGTGCAAACGAATTGGATCGAATTGATCTAATTGCTTAATTTGAATAGTATATGATTGATTCGATCGAGTTCAGACGATTATTTTGAATTCGTCGAAAATCGAACTCAAATAATATTTATTTTATTTATTTTTATTACTATATGACTAATCCACTATAAAAATGAAGTTCATAATGTTGTAGGTTATTATCATTTTTATAATTTAATAGTGATATTATTTACTCACTAGAATATAAGACATAACATATGCAATTTTGAGTGTTATCTACTTTGTGGTTTAAAAAGTATGATAATGACAAAATTAATATCAAATGATATTAGAAATATTATCAACTTTTTTTCAATAATAAAAGAAAATAGTTTTTCTTTAGATTACTCTAAAATTTTGATTTTTTTTTAAATTAAAAAATGAATGTACATGAATCTAATACAAGTCAAGCCAGTTTAACCCAATAAATATTAAATCGATCAAATTCATCTGATTTATCTGTTAAACAAATTTAGTTGAAATCGTCAAAAACCAAAACTTTATTGGTCAAAATTGGGCCTTTAGAATGAAATCGCATTTTATGCCGAATTTAAGTTTTGGGTCCGTATCAATCCAAATTGACCGATTGTATAATCCTGCCCTCATCTATCCCATTCAACCGATAGTTATTAGTGGAATTATCACAACGTCCCCTCTTCTAATTTCTCATGTACACCATCTCATAATTATCATATAAACCTTCAAAAGTTTGGGTTCTTACTTCACTCACCGTCTTCTTGGTCTCTCTCTTAGCCTTCTTATATTTCCTAACTTTCGATATTTTTACACTTGAACCATTCTTTAAAACACTCATTTTTTACCCTTGAAATTCACCCTCTCATCTAAAATTCTTTCTTGACTCAACGTAACTTTTTCAGCTCAAAAATCAGATTAATGTGAACAATAAAGAATATACATGAACTTTACCTTAAATTCAAACATCTTTTATTCCTTTCAATGTACTGAAATACAAGAATGAAATTTTGGAGTTCAAAATTTGATTGAGAGTGGAATAATTTTTTTAAGGGGTTTGAAGGAAAATGTGTACTTAATCATGAAGAAGACATGCATATGTTGTTTTTATCAAATTTTGCCTCTTGATACTTTTGGAAAAACACTTCTAGAATTGTGACTAACATACAAATGTGATATTATTTCAAATTTCCGCTTTACAAAATGAGAAGTGTATTTTTAGATTTGTTGATAAGTTAGAAAAATTCTTTATAGGATGTGTCAAAAAATCATCTCCAACCTAAATTTTAGAAAAAATATGAAAAATATCTTACTTAAAGACATGTTTTTATATAAAAAATGTGCGTCCAAGAATAAACTTCTAAATTTTGAGAGCATTTTTGAAATTTCATAGGGTGTTTTTCCCCTTTCCCCTTATTACTCTTGTTAGAGTGAGATAAACAATTCCCTAAAACATGCTTCCTTGGTTAAAAAGATTTTGAGCATATTGAACACGTTGCATAAAAACACAAACACTTGAAAAGTAATGAGATTTCCTCTTAACTTGAGAAGCATATCCAAAATATTTTGATATAAACAATTCGAGCATGGGACCAAAATAAACACACTGAATATAATTATCAAAAGAAAACATTTGTGTATAGATATTTCCACTTGAACAACATCTATTTCTAACCTAAGAAATCAGGTAATGTATCATCAATATTCATTCATCCTATCGAGTATAATGATGAAAAGAGCGAGACAGAGCCGTCTGAAAATCACAACGCCGGAATCATCACAGAAAAGCGAGAAAAAATGAGGTTACTCGAACATCAGCTACCTCGTTTCAACATTGCATGGCATCATGCTGCTTCATTGTATAAACATATGCCGCAAACTTCAATATCTCTATCAAAAGAATTTGTTACAGCATATTGCAGATGATGGTATCAGAAACTCTCTCATTCCCCGCATATTTTTGTTCATGCTCCAAGTGTCAGATCCTTAATGCAAGGAGGTCCATTAAAATCCATCACCTCGTCAATAAATGTCAGTATCAGTACCATCCCTGTGTTTCTCATGATCTTCAAACAAGTCCTCAGGAGGATCATAGATGATCATATCCGGGAAAATCTCTAAAAAGTCGTCTTTTATTTTCTCTCTTAACACCGGATATGGAATGAGTCCTTTTAATATTACACGAAAAGGCAACGACAGAGGCGGCTCGGGAGATTGTCTCATTTCTTCATATATGTCCATAGCCTCTGAGGTCAATCCACTATCTAGATAGGCTCTAACAATGTCTCCAAATGTATGTTGATCAAATAAAACTCCCTCTCTTTTCAAATCTTCCCACACCCTCTTTGTTTCATCCACCCTTTTGTTTCTTGCAAGCATCATAAGCATGTCCCTGTAAAAGAACATGTCCGGCCGGTACCATATTTCTTTGCGAACTATATTGTACAACTGAGAAAGAAAAGATTTGTCAATAAACAACTAATGCATTTCAATATTTTAGACCAATTAGCTAAAACAATGCAAACACCATAAATTGGATAACATTTTAACATTTTACCTTGTCCGTAATAAACACTAAATTGAAACTGAATATTCAGATTTTGCTTCCCCTACTCTATTCCATCAGATACAAACATACAACAAAATAGAAACAGTTACAAACATATACATTTATAGACCTAGGCAGTTTACAAATGCAATCAGGTTGGCCCAACATTATTGTATTTGCATCTCACAGGGAAGAAACTTCGACCATTGCACCAAGGCTCCATTTCAAATAGATGAGAGTTGCATGAAAATCTTTGATCAAAATTCGTCCTTTTTGAATAATTCAATTTAGTTCCTGAATTTGCATTTCAAAACACTAATTTGATCGACAATTCACGAATTCGGTGTTCATATGGTTCAACCTTTTGAACCGTGAACCGACATTGTGTACCGTTTCTCTATTTGATTGCTTCAATTGTGCCTAAGTTGCTGATTGAGCGGTTCAACTTCGTTGAAACATGATCGAGAGTTATAGTTGGTTCCATAATTGGGTTTACAAAACATTGAAATTCACCCAACGAACTTATTTAGTTATGATTGGATATCATAAAATGAAAGGATTAGAATAAAAAGGAGCAAAGTGAAATGATGCGGAATGGAGCAAAGCGGAAGGAAGATTCCATTCCATTGTTTGAAAATTTAGGACAGAACAAACTCAAGTTGTCAGAGAGGAAGAAATATAGTGGTAAGTGATAAAATGGAATGGAATCCATACCACTTCATTCTATGTTCCACTCCATTCGATTTTAAATGATCCAAACAATTGAACACCACTTCATTCTATGTTCCACTCCATTCAATTTTAAATGATCCAAACAATTAAACAGTACTTCATTCCATACCACTTTGATTCATCTCATTCCGTCAATCCAAACAAAATCTTAATTTTATGAACTACCCACAATTTTAAGACTAAATTAGTGATAAGAATATTGAAAAAATAAAAGGATTTAATTTATATACACCAATATTTCTCTTTTACACATACATATAATCAAATTACTTCATGATATCAATTTTATACTATCTACTTGTCATGAATTGAATGCATATGTAAAAATAGTGCACAATGCATATAAATTAGGTTAAACTTTGAAAAAAGAAAGATAAAAACGGAATCTTCATGGAGAGGAAGATATTATCCTGTCTTTGGAATTCAAAGAGGAACGAGACGAGGTCGGACTTGAGCAAGCGAGAAACGTTGGACCGGACAAAGCAGTCGAGACGAACCGGGTCGGGTTTGAGTCTTTTGAGTTCTTTGGTAATGATGAGACCTTCTTTACCCAACTCTTTCTTCCGCCTCCATATTGATTGGCTCGGTTTAGAAGCCGAACCGAAAATGGACCGGGAAGAGGGTTTAACGACGGTGGATGTAGAAGTTGAAGAAACTCTTCGCAGTGCAAGTCGCAGCATTAAGATATCGATTTTCTCTAGGCTATAGCAAGTGACGGTGACTGTGTGTTGAATGGAAAGACGCGTGTTCTATATTTTTTTCACAAGCTATCAAATTAGGAATATGTTTCAATTTCTTATATAGTTCATTTTTTAAAGCTTAAAAACAATTATTTCTATCTCACTCAAAATTTCAGGTTTTTTTATCCAAATAACCCACTTTTCAAGAAAATTCCCAAAATATTCCAGTTTCAATTTTTTTTTCAAAATACCTCACTTTTAGGAGAAGCCGTCAATTGAATTGGAGACTCCTCTTAAAACTTGAATGGAGGCGCCAATTGGATTGGCTAAGGCAGGTGCCCTAGCCAATCCAATTGGCGCCTCCATTAAGTTTTAAGAGGAGTCGTCAATTCAATTGGCGACTCCTCCTAAAAGCCTCAAATGATAAAACCTTCAACATAAAAGTTGTAGATCTTTTCAATACAATGAATTTGGACTTAAATTTTGCATCATTTGGATTTTTGATGAGAAAGTTATGAGCACTTGAAGTTGGACTTTTTCACATTTCAATGGCTTTGGTCCAAAGTGACCTATAGTGTTTTGTATTCTCACATGTATTTCTTTTAGAATTATGAAATTTTGTCCAACATAACAATTGAAGTAGACATCTTAAAATTTCCAATGCACTTAGTCCCACCTTAAAATCATAAAAAATGAGTGAGTTAGGTCCTTGGGAAGTTGACCCAAAATTAGGGTTTTAGTCAAAATGACTTATAATGTTTTGAAATAAATGACGACCTTCCAAGTTTCAAATGGATTTTTAATGAACATGAAAGTTGTTCATATGGTTCTTAAGAACATTTTTCTCTTAGGGTCATCTTCATTTGATAAACACATCAAAAGTGGGGTCATCTTCAATTGGAGATTCCTCCTAAAATGCATTTTTTTGTGTTTTATGGTATAAGTGAAAGATAAATTTGATATAATACGATTTGATATTAATAAAGTTTGGAGTTTACACAAAGAAACCTAATGGTGATGACCGGGATCACCTAACCGACCTCTGGTCCCACATCCTCTAGCTACCCTAACCCTTGATGGTCAATTTGTTGGTGGTGGTATGGGGTATGCTCTTGGTATTGGGGTTGGGGTGAATGGCATGTTTTGGTTGTATGTTTGTGTGTTTGTGGAAAGGAAAGTTTGACGGATAGGGGGTTGTGAGTAGTCGGGCTAAGAATGTTGTTGGGGGTTAGATGTTGATCCTTCTTGTGTGTAACTTGCCTGGCGTGGGTCGTATCGGTACATATCTTCGGCGATGAATTTGAAAACCAACCGATCTGTACCAAGCCATATAAGTACGACTTGGTTTTACCTCATTTGGTATGACTGCGTCAGTTAAGACATGGTCATGACGGTGCTTCCGTTTGCGACACTCTGATCTTGCGAAGTTTTGCCATGGATTGAAGTTCCATTGGTCGTTCACTTTACGCAGATGCCATTCTCCTAGGCTAGCTGGGGGATCTGGGATATTTTGGACCATACTGGACTGCAGCTTCACACGATCGGTGTTGTGCATCTCCACAGTTGTGAACCGTATTATCGGTGTGCATGTTGTCCATACGGCTGCGTCTTTAGCGTTGACCTCATGGTCATGATCCAAATTAAGGTATGGACGCCAAATGAACTGAAATGTTAAAGAAGATAGGATTATAACGAATGTAGAAAAAGTTAACAAAATATAACGAAATAATTAAGTTATTTTGCTTACGTCTGTCGGTCGAAGGTGATCCAACATGTTGCGATACTGAGTAATACAGTGTCTCGGACATCTGTTGTAACTCATACCACGTGCCGACCATCTACACCAAAAAGTTAAAAAAAATAGTTTGAGGTAATAAAATTTAAGGAAGTAAGTAAAGATATAGAAATTTAAACAACTTACTTTTGTGCATATGGAAAAGTGAAAGGGTTGTTATTGACCGGTGCTAGAGACGGTAGTCTTGACCAACCCCATGCTTGTAGCAAAATAGCACATCCAGAAAATGTAGATGTGTCTTTCAGAGAGTTTTTGCACAACGAGCTATAGAGATAGGCTAGACAAGCAGATCCCCAAATGTAACTTCCTATTCTATCTACATGTCTAAGTAGAGGTAAGTACATAATATGCATGCTAGAACCACTACCTTCGGGAAATAAAAAGGATCCTATTAACAACATAATGTAACACCTAGTTTTTATTATTTGAGCATCTTTGGTAGAATGCTCATCTAAGTATAAACTATTATAATATAACTTTAGGCGTGAGAGTAGTATACCTTGACCTCTAGCATTATCATCTAACAAATCAGTGTCTAAGAGCTCCATGCAAATTGAATTTGCATAGTTGGTTTTACCATTAATAGCCTTGCCTTCAATTGGTAGTCCTAAAAGCATGTAGACGTCTTCTAACGTCACGGTACACTCACCGGTTGGGAACCAAAATGTGTGTGTCTCTAGTCTCCATCTTTCGCATAAGGCTAGAATGAATTTGTTATCTATAGACCAAGACATAATCTTGCTAATATGACCAAAACCGGCGAGTTCAACATAAGGTTGAATCATCGGGTCCATATGGACATATTCGTGGACCCGAGTTCGAAACCTTGATACATCCTATAAAAGAAAGAATAAAACACTTGACTAAGTTGGTATGTCAAAATAAAATGGGGTTGGTGAATATGAAAGATAAAAAGTTAACAAAAGAAAAAACTTACATATGTTGCGATGTTTGCAACCGTTCCTCTATGTGTTTCGCCCATTGTGAGTAAAGACATTTTGTTGGGGGGTTGGTGTAGATGAAACTAGAAGATGTTGTTGAAGATGAAATTGTAAAAGAAGTATTGTAGAGGAAGTAGTGAGAGTGATGGTGTGGAAGAAGTGTTGAAGGAGTGGATGTATTTATAGGCAAATGGATGGGAGCATGAAAAGTTGTGCTTGCATGGTGTCTCCACATGAATTGGTGACCATGTACAAGCTTTAAGAGGGGCCGCCATTCAAATTGGCGCCTCCATAGGGACATGCATGCAAGACCTAGGTCTGAATGCTTGGTTTCGAGGTCTGAATGCATGGTGTCTCCACTTGAATTGGCGACCATGTACAAGGAATAAGTGGAGGCGCCAATCCATTTGGAGTGTGTGTCTGCATGTCTGACACGTGGCTGTCTTGTCTCCTGCATGCTGAACAAGTCACTTCTTGATGGCTTGCATGGTTGACACATCATCTCTGAGTATCTTACATGTCCGACACGTGGTTGTCTTGTCTCCTGCATGCTGAACAGTCACTTCTTAATAGCTTGCATGGTTGACACATCATCTCAGACTAGCTTGCATGACTGACACATCATCTCAGACTAGCTTGCATGTCCGACACGTCATCTCAGACTATCTTGCATGTCCGACACGTCACTCCGAACTAGCTAGCATGTGAGACACTGATACCATCTATTTAAGTGTCTTACTATCAACATCCAAGACACTTCACTCACATTTATCTGCAGTAAGAAAATAGTTTTCATCTGCACAATGTCATTTTCATCATTATACAGTGTCAACGTTCACTGCAACGGTGAAACATTCGAGTCTGAGCTACATGGTTTTTGTTTTCGAAACACTGATACCATTAGAATCACGATCAAGAGAAATGCAACCTTCTTGCATTTGTAAAAAAGAATACAATCCTTTATAGAATCGGGTGTTGTGTCAAAGATCACATATCAAAATCCAATATTTTTTTAGAATGGTCAATGCAAGTATTTCCCCCTTAAGGTACGAGACGATGAAGATGTTGAATACATGTTTGTTAGTCATGAACATTCATGCTGCAACTGTATCGAGTTGTACATTACTCTTCAACCATGTATACCATCTCAACAGTCTCAACTAACCGATCAGGATGAAGCTGGTGAAGATGATGCACAATGGTCAGATGAACTCAACCCAGAAGCAGAAGCAGAAGTCGATGTTGTTGATGAAGAAGAAGAGGAGACCGAGATACAGGTTGATCACATGCTGAACAACGACGATGAAGATGATGATCAACCACCACCAATACCTCATAGTCATGTCTACAATCTGCCTCAACATATGACAAATATGGATCTTCACGACGATGAAACATCCAACCATGTTTTCTATAATCCGTATCCGAGATCAGAAGGCGAATTAAAGGTGGGAGACATGCTTCGTACCAAAGAAGAATGTGTTCTGGCAATCAAAAAATTCCACATGAACAACTCTGCTGACTTTACAGTGAAACGCACTGATTCTAGAAGGTATGTTATCGAATGTCGTAACATGCTTTGTAAGTTTCGTTTGGCTGCGTCTTACAAGAAGAAAAACGACTCTTGGGAGATCGCTTCAATAGACCCACCGCACAGTTGCATTGCAACTAACGTTCAACAAGATCACCGTAAACTAAGCGCAGCTTTGATATGTCAAGACATTTTGCCATTGGTAAATAAAGACCCATCAGTGAAGGTGAGTATAATTATATCCCATATCAGAATAACGTATAATTATACTCCATCTTAGAAGAAAGCCTGGATTGCGAGGACAGAGGCTGTTGAACAGGTTTTCGGCAACTGGGAGGATTCATTCAAGGAATTGCCACGGTTTTTATGGGCACTAAAAACATATGTCTCAGGAACTGTGGCAATTATAGAGACAGTGCCAGCAATGATGCCAGACAGAACTTGTGCTACAGGTAATACAATATTTCACTGTCTCTTTTGGGCATTTGACCCGTGCATCAAAGGTTTCGCATTCTGCAAACCTATTATTCAAATTGATGGCACTTGGTTATACGAAAAATACAAGGGTACTTTGCTCATGGCGGTTGCACAATACGGTAACAACAATGTCTTTCCCATTGCCTTTGCTCTTGTTGAAGGTGAAACAGCTGGTGGATGGGGTTTCTTTCTTCGACATCCCAGAACGCATGTGGCTCCACAAGCCAATCTCTATTTGATTTCTGATAGACATGCTGCCATTGAGAGTGCCTACAACAACCATGACAACGGATGGCATGATCCTCCTTCTACACATGTCTACTGTATCAGACACATTGCACAAAACTTCATGCGTGCTATAAAAGATAAGAATCTTCACAAGAAGGTGGTGAATGCTGGGTATGCTTTAACTCAATCGTCATTTCAATATTATCATGATGAAATTAGACTGTCTAATGAAGACACAGGGAAATGGATAATAAACATACCAGTAGAGCAGTGGACAAGGGCATTTGACGGTGGTTGTCGATGGGGCCACATGAAAACAAACATTGTGGAATGCATGAACGGGGTTTTCAAAGGAATTTGAAATCTGCCGATAACCGCCTTGGTAAGATCAACCTATTATAGGTTGGCTTCTATGTTTGCAACCTGAGGTGAAAGATGGAGTGTAGTGTTAATGTTCGGGCAAGTATTCAGTGAGTGTTGCATGAAGGTCATGAAAGAGGAGAGCATCAAAGCTACCACACACGCTGTAACAGTCTTTGACCGTCATAGACAAAATTTCAGCGTCCAGGAAACAATGGGCAACAACGAGGGGAGACCAAATTCAGCCTACGCTGTTAGACTAAACAGAAGTTGGTGCGATTATGGAAAATTCCAGGCCTTCTGCATACCTTGCTCCCATGTCATTGCAGCATGTGCTTATACTCGTCAAGACGCTTACAACCATTTATCTGATGTGTACAAGGCCAACACCATCATGAATGTATATACTCAAAGCTTCTCAGTACTACCAATGGAGGATTATTGGCCTCCATATGAAGGAGATATTGTTTGGCACAATGATGAGATGCGTAGAAAGAAGAAAGGAAGGCCAAACAACACACGTATCAGAACAAAGATGGATTCCACAGATAAAATGATAAGATTATGTAGTATCTATCGTCAACCAGGACACAACAAAAACAACTGTCCCAATCGAGGAGCATCATCTAGGTCTTAAGCTTTTTGTAACATTGTATTTTTGTAACATTCAACCATTATATATCATTAAGTTCTTGTTACAACGAGTTTCACAACAAACATCAGTACAAAACATCTGAAAACATAAATATTTCTAACTGATTACAACAATCAAATTGATGTCGTCTCGACCGAACATCATTTCCCTAGCATCCTTATCAGTCTTCATTCGCACCCAACCAAAGATACTGTCAAGTCTCTCAATACTTATGATTTTTCCCCTTCTGGTATTTTCCCATCTAACCATCGAACCAACTCCCTCTTCAATTGATCGAACGTGGTGATGTTCCAATTCTTTACGCCGATACGGAAAGGATTCTACAAAAGAATTATATACCGAATTCGTAATATATTTCAGGAGGGTGTACGCGAGATATTTAGATTTCCTGAAATATGTTGAGGGCACTATTTTGGACCAGGTCAAAGAAAATATTGTTTATGCATGGATCGATCAGGTTAGGCACTTTAGCAATACAACAACTAACATAGTTGAATCTCCACATGCTAGACTAAAGAATTGGTTGAGAAACATTAAAGGTGATTTTTGCTGAGATTGGGACTCCGTGAACCAAATTCTCCAAAACCAACATAATAAGATACAAACATCTTTTAGTTGGAGCATTACTTGTAAGAACAAAAATTGTTCTTCAACAGATTCCATGATTTTGATGATAACAAAGGATGAAACCAAAAATGGCACCCTAACGAAAAGTTTCTAAGTGTGCAGGATTCTAAGAAAAGAATGAAGAGATCTGATCACGTCATCAGATACAGAATCATATCAGATACAAATTATTAGAAGATCAGAAGCATCTGAAGTATTAACGCGCTCAAGAAGTTCTGAGCCTGAGCAAATCAGCAGAATATCCGAAGCATCTGAGTAAGAAGTGCACTCTAGAAGTTCTGACTCTGAACAACGGCATGTCATTCCAGAAGCTCTAAGTGTCATCTGAAGACATCATCAGAACATCTATGAGATCAACATTAGAAGCTCTGAATCCCTCAGCAAGATTCCAAGATTCTCAGAGTCACGTAGACTTTAATAATGGATTTCCTAAAGCAGAAAGAGTAACGTAAACTTCAAATTCAAATGAAAAGGAACTATATTTGGAAAGAAGTTATTCAGGAAGACAAAGCTGTTTTGGCAAGAAACAATAGGAGTTATGGCATTAATCTACATTCAAGATAAATTATCTGCCATCTTTCTCAACGGTCTTTTCACTCCTATATAAAGGACAGCAATCAACATTGAGAGGCGCGCAAGAATACTGAAACTTTCAATCTATCTCTCTCTCTCATCTTTCACGAAGCTTTTGCTTAGAAAGTGAAACATCTTCTTGTTCTTACTTGTGTAATATTTGCTTATCCTAGAAGTACTCTAGATTACATAGCTTTTTGTCTATTGTTTTATTTCCTCAAGTGACTCTGTGCAGTCTGTATACTTGAGAGGACTAAGAGATCTTTCTCTTAGACGTTGGTTGTAAACAATCTTTCAAGATTAGTGGATTAAGTCCTTGTTGAAGGCGAAATCATCTTGGCCGGGTGGACTGGAGTAGCTTTGTGTTATAAGCGAACCAGTATAAATTCCTTGTGTGGTTTTTATTTTTAAAAGCGCTTATTTTCCAAAACAATTCAAACCCCCCCTTTCTTGTTTTTCTCACCTTCAATTGGTATCAGAGCTTCGACTCTGTTATTGATTTTCTAATCAAACACTTAACAGTGTAGAGAGATCCAGAACGAGAAAAACTATGGCCCACACAAATGAAAGAGACAGTTACAATGCTAAGCCCCCTGTCTTTGATGGAGAAAAATTTGACTACTGGAAAGATAGGATTGAGAGCTTCTTTCTAGGCTATGACGCTGATCTCTGGGACATTGTCACAGATGGATACAAACCTCCCGTCTCAGAAAATGGAGTTGAAGTTCCCAGAAGTAAGATGTCAGAAGATCAGAAGCGTGTCTTCAAAAATCATCACAAAGCCAGAACCATACTCCTCAATGCTATATCTTACAACGAGTATGAAAAGATCACCAACAGAGAAACAGCCAAAGACATACTTGACTCTCTGAGGATGACTCATGAAGGAAACTCTCAAGTCAAAGAGACAAAGGCTCTGGCGCTTATTCAGAAATATGAAGCTTTCAAAATGGAAGATGACGAAGCCATAGAGGTAATGTTCTCTAGATTCCAAACTCTAATTGCAGGTCTCAAGGTTCTAGACAAGGGATACACAACTGCAGACCACGTCAAAAAGATTGTCAGAAGTCTGCCAAAGAAGTGGAGACCCATGGTCACTGCCCTGAAGCTGTCAAAGGATCTGAACAATATCAGTCTTGAAGAGCTTGTCAGTTCCCTCAGAAGCCATGAGATAGAACTAGAGGAAGATGAGCCTCAGAAAAAGAACAAGTCTGTAGCATTAAAGTCCAGATCTGAAAGACGCAAATCTGACAGAACCAAAGCACTCCAGGCAGAAACCGAAGATGCTGATGACTCTGAACCAGAAGATTCTGATGATGAAGAAGAATTGTCCCTCCTGACCAGAAGAGTCAAACAACTCTGGAAAAAGAGGAACAACAACTTCAGAAGACCAAGACCCAGAGGGGATCGATCAGAATCAACCTCAAAAGGTAAAACTAACAAAGACATTACTTGTTATGAATGTAAAGAAACAGGTCACTACAGGAATGAATGCCCCAAGCTAAAGAAAGACAATTCCAGAAAAGAAAGTTTCAAGAAAAATACCTTCAAGACAAAGAAAGGACTAATGGCTACCTGGGATGATAGCGAATCTGGATCATCAGAATCTGACTCTGATGAACAAGCCAGTGTGGCATTTATGGCTACCACATCCAGAAACAGCTCAGATGAAGAATCTGAAGAGGTATTTTCTGAACTCTCTCGATCTGATCTAGAATCATGTTTGTCAGAAACTCTTAACTCATATCAGAAATTAAAACAAAAATTTAAAAATATAAAAGGCTGTCTTGAAGCAAAATTTGAAGAATGTGGCAAACTTGAGATGACAATTCTAAAACGAGAGGATGAAATCAGATCTTTAACATTACAAAGAGATGCAGCGAATAAAAATCGTTTAGAACTGGAAGAAGTGTTATCTCAAGCTCCACAGACTTCAAATACTATAACTTATAAATACGAAGAAGCCTTTCAAGAATTTCTGAAAAATGGGATAGGAAGGAGTGTTATGGCATCCATGATTTATGGAGTCAGTCAGAACAAAAGAAAAGGAATTAGGTATGATCCTATGGAAGATAAAACTTCTACTGGTGACCAACTTAAATCTCCATTTTCATATCACTATACGCACACACAAGAACAAAAATTTGAAAATGCTAGAAAACCCAAAGTTATAAGAAACTTTGGGAAAACTAATCAGAAAGGACCCAAGAAATTCTGGGTACCAAAAGATAAGATTGTTTATGTTGCAAATATCCTATGCAGCAAAGTTCAGACACCAATCATGGTACCTGGACTCTGGATGCTCGCGACACATGACGGGAAGAAAGTCTATGTTCCAAAGCCTGGAACTTAAGGACGCCAGATTCGTAGGCTTCGGAGGAGATCAGAAAGGAAGGATCAGAGGCTCCGGAACTATCGGTAATGGTACTCTTCCCTCTATATCTGATGTTCTTTACGTAGAAGGATTAATGCATAATTTGTTATCCATAAGTCAATTAAGTGATAACGGTTATGACGTGATCTTTAATCAAAAAACATGTAAAGCCATAAATCAAAACAATGGTTCAGTCCTATTCACAAGCAAGAGGAAAAACAATATTTATAAAATTAATCTTTCTGATTTAAAAGAACAAAATGTGAAATGTCTGATGTCTGTTCACGAAGAGCAATGGGTATGGCATAGACGCTTGGGCCACATTAGCATGAGAAAACTATCTCAGCTAAATAAACTCGAGTTAGTCAGAGGTCTACCTAAACTGAAGTTCTCTTCAGATGCTCTATGTGAGGCATGTCAGAAAGCAAAATTTTCAAAAACATCTTTCAAAAAGAAAACTATTGTTACTACCTCTAAGCCTCTGGAACTTCTTCACATTGATTTATTTGGTCCTGTGAAAACAGCATCAGTCAATGGAAAGAAGTATGGACTAGTCATTGTTGATGATTTCAGTCGCTGGACATAGGTGAAATTCCTAAAACACAAGAGTGAGTCTCACTCTGTATTCACTAGTTTCTGCTCCAAAGTGCAAAAAGAATTTGACTCTAAAATTATCAGAGTCAGAAGTGATCATGGTGGGGAATTTGAAAATAAATCCTTCGAAGAATTATTTGACTCTAATGGAATATCCCATGATTTCTCCTGCCCTAGAACTCCACAACAAAATGGAGTTGTAGAGAGGAAAAATAGGACACTCCAAGAGATGGCCAGAACCATGATCAATGAAACTAATGTGGCTAAGCACTTTTGGGCAGAAGCTGTAAATACAGCGTGCTACATTCAGAATAGAATCTCTATAAGACCTATTCTTGAAAAGACTCCCTATGAACTGTGTAAAGGAAGAAAACCAAACATTTAATATTTCCATCCATTTGGATGTTCTTGCTTTATTTTAAACACTAAAGATCATCTGAACAAGTTTGATTCCAAAGCACATAAAGGTATTATGTTAGGATACTCAGAACGCTCTAAAGGCTACAAAGTATACAATATAGAAACCAAAATTGTGGAAGAATCAATTCATGTCAGATTTGACGATAAGCTTGACCCTGAAAAGTCAAAGCTAGTTGAAAACTTTGCAGATTTAGAAATCACTCTTGCAGGATCTGATAAAGCTCCAGAAGCAACTGCCATTCAGAACTCTGAGGAAATTATCGCCCCAGTAATCCCAAAGAAAGCTAAAAGTCGTATCAACGTATCTGAAGAATTGATTCTGGGCAACAAGGACGAACCTGTCAGAACCAGATCTACCTTCAGGACCTCTGAAGATACTCCTCTGGGACTAGTCTCTCTGATCGAGCCTACGTCCTGTGATGAAGCACTTCAAGATAACGACTGGGTTTCAGCCATGCAAGAAGAATTAGATCAATTCACAAAGAATGATGTCTGGGATCTTGTTCCTAAGCCCAGAGGCACTCACGTCATCGGAACCAGATGGGTTTTCAGAAACAAGCTGAACGAGAAAGGAGAAGTCGTCAGAAACAAAGCTCGACTGGTAGCTCAAGGTTACAGTCAACAAGAAGGTATTGACTATAATGAAACCTTTGCTCCAGTCGCAAGGTTAGAATCTATTCGTCTTCTCGTATCTTTTGCCATTAATCATTCTATTAAATTATATCAAATGGATGTCAATAGCGCATTCCTTAATGGTTATATATCAGAATAAGTGTATGTCAACCAACCTCCAGGTTTTGAAAATCCAAATCATCCAGAACA
This sequence comes from Lathyrus oleraceus, assembly GCF_024323335.1. NCBI lineage: Eukaryota > Viridiplantae > Streptophyta > Magnoliopsida > Fabales > Fabaceae > Lathyrus > Lathyrus oleraceus. The sequence continues at coordinate 48,694,271 of NC_066584.1, read as the reverse complement.
TGTTTTTAAACTTAAAAAATCTTTATATGGACTTAAACAAGCTCCCAAAGCTTGGTATGAACGGCTAAGTAATTTTCTTCTGGAACATAACTTTATCAGAGGGAAAGTTGACTCCACACTCTTCTGTAAGAACCTTAACAATGATCTCATGATATGTCAGATATATGTTGATGATATTATTTTTGGTTTTGCTAACGCATCTGTTTGTCAAGAATTTTCTAAGTTAATGCAGGCGGAATTTGAAATGAGCCTAATGCAAGAACTAAAGTTCTTTCTGGGAATTCAAATTAACCAAACTTCAGAAGTCACGTACGTTCATCAAAGCAAATACATTAAAGATGTTCTGAAGAAATTTGACATGGTCGAATGCAACTCTGCAAAGACTCCCATGCATCCTACATGCATTCTTGAAAAGGAAGAAGTCAGTAAAAAGATTTGTCAGAAGCTCTATCGTGGTATGATAGGCTCTCTTCTCTATCTGACTGCTACTCGACCTGATATTCTCTTTAGTGTCTGTCTATGTGCCAGATTCCAATCAGATCCTAGAGAGACTCACTTAACAGCAGTATAGAGAGTTCTCAAATATCTAAAAGGAACTCCTAACCTGGGCCTGATGTATGAGAAAACATCAGAGTATAGACTTTCGGGTTATTGTGATGCAGATTATGCAGGAGATAGATTGGAGCAAAAAAGCACATCTGGAAACTGTCAGCTCCTAGGAAGCAATCTGATATCCTGGGCCAGCAAAAGACAGTCAACTATCGCTCTATCAACTGCAGAAGCAGAATACATCTCAGCATCACTGTGCACAACTCAGATGCTCTGGATGAAGAATCAGTTAGAAGATCTACAAATCTTCGAGAGTAACATTCCTATCTTCTGTGATAATACTGCTGCCATTTGTCTAAGTAAGAGTCCCATTTTACACTCCAGAGCTAAGCACATTGAAATCAAACATCATTTTATCAGAGACTATGTTCAGAAAGGGATAGTAACATTGAAGTTCATTGATACAGATCATCAATGGGCAGATATCTTTACTAAGCCTTTAGCTGAAGATAGATTTCTTTTTATCTTAGAAAATCTGAACATTCAAAATTGCCCTGAATAAACTGTGCCTCTGAATGATGTAAAATGAGACTCTGACATAAACAAATGAGCTTCTGTTTCTGACTCTGATACTTCTACCAAGTTAAGAAGATATCTGAGTTAGAAATCTCTAGGATCCATTCGTTTGGTATTCCTGAAGATCAGATAAAGCAAACACGTGGAGTGAATTGCGTCTAACCTTGGAACTTCTAGACAGCTGTCCAGAAGAAATTCAAAGGGAAGACGTTTGAGATCTCCTCGAGCAGTGTGCATACTGTTGGGATTAGACATTCATTAATGAGCCTTAATCATTTCTCCCCCAAGCGTGCTAACTTGGTTTTTGTGCTAATGTTGAATGGTGTGTCGTTTTGCATGTGTTTTGTGTAGGGTATTTAAACACTTCTCTCACACTTCACACACTTTTCACTCTCACTCACTCTCAAACCTTCTCTGAAGCATTTCTGCAAGCAGTTCATCTTCACTCATACTCTTCAACAATGGATGCTCAACAGCAATCAATTTTCAATCTCTCACAACAAATGGAATCCAGCAACGCAGTCCAAAGCTCAAGCATTCCCACTCCAGTGGTTACAGGCGTAACCTTCACTCCAGTGTACAAGGAACCCCATGTTCTTGATCGTGAGCCTCATATCAACCTGGCAACTCCCTTTGAGGGACTGGAAGTTTTATGTGAATCTCTGGTAGACTTCAACAACATGAAGAGAAATGGAGTAGATCTTACTGAAGAACTCCGTCAACAAGGTTGGGAAAACTACTTCCAACGGCTCTATGGCCCTGTTTACCCAAACCTCATCAAAGAATTCTGGAGATTCGCTGACGCTGATGATCATTTCATCGTCTCCTACGTGTTGGGGGTCAAGATAGTGATTACTGAAAAGTCAATTGCTTCTTTACTGAACATGGAGAAAGATGGAGGAAGAAGGATCTACAACATCAATCCTAGGTCAAGGCGCATTGCTCAGGAAATCAATCCCACCATCTTCAAACTCAACACTGAAGGCAATCCATCAAAGAACAAAGAACTTCATCAGAACCTCAGAGTATGGCTCAAGATCATTCTGGGAACCATTCATCACCGCCCAGCATCAAACTCCTCTGACTACATCAATACAGATCAGAAGTGCATTCTGTATTGCATTCACAAGGGTTTGAAGCTCTGCCTCCCAGCACTACTCTTCAAGTATCTCAGAGACTCTGTACGGGAGACCAGAAACAACATGAAACCCAGAACCTACATCCCTCTGGGAAGACTTCTGTCTGATGTGTTGATCGAAAATGGGCTTGTAGATCATTTGGAGAAGAACAAGCTTATGGAAGATCTGGCGATAGATACTGGAAGGCCTCTGAACGCCAGAAATCTGAAGAGCATGGGAATTCTGAAGAAGATTCAATTCAAACCCACGTTGGACACCTCCTGGGACGCCTTGAAAAATCAGAGGAAGCTGCCACACGGTCTTGCAAGGTTCTACAAGAATGAACCCAGAGAGGCAATTCTCCTCTATCTCCAGCGTCTGAAGGATGAAGGAGTTGACATCTCTGAATTCAGACTAGACGATGCTCTAGATTCAGAAGAAGACTTCGTCAAGTTCAAAAGAGGTCCCTCTGAAAATAAGTCTTCAAAGGCAAAGAAAGCAAGGCTAGGAGAAACTTCTGAAACAAGATCACCAGCGCCTCTGCAAGTAACTACTGGTAAGTCTGCTCCCTCTATTCCCTCTGAACCTCTGTTGGTTTCCTCTACTCCTTCCTCAACACCTCTACCCAAACCCATCTACACATCATCTGACGCCCCACCTTCTACAACCAGATCCCCACAACTTAAATTTAATCTGGCCCGTACAACCCTACCTATATCTGAAGCTGAAGAAATGAACCAAACCACTTCATCTTCCACAGCTCCAGAATCACCTCCCTACTTCATTCTCTCCTCTGACCCAGAACCATCTGATCCTCCTTCTCCCACTATAGCCCACCTCAATTCTCTAAACCATAACACACAACAACCACAACAACCTCCACCAGAACCTGAAGTAACTTCACCACCCACACAGCAACCAACAAACACACCCTCTGAAGCTCAACCCTCTGACCTCCACACCTCTGATATCACCCCTCCAAACACTTTCGCTGAACCTGAACCTCAAACACTAAACCTCAGCCCTCCAACCTCTCCACCTCAAACCTCTAAACCTGACCTTTCCATGCCTACCCTTGAGGAAGCCATCATGCTGTTCGTAGGGGCTTCAGCACAAAAGGTCAAGTCTCTGACCATTAACTCTGGCATCAGTGATGATCCTGATTCTGTAAGGACACACTGGAACAGAGTCATTGGTTGGATGACCTCTGAGGCTTTCAAACTGAAGCACATCTCTGAGCAAGTCAGAAACGACTTCATCAGAGATGCTGAGGCAAGACTACAGGAGAGACTTGCCAGAGAAGCTGAAGAAGAAGCCAGGAGGCAAGAGGAAGAAAGAGCTCGTCAAGCAGAAATCCAAAGAGCAAAGGAAGCTGAAGCCAAAGCTCTGGCCGATGTTGCTGCTGCTGCTGAAGCTGAAGCGAAGGACGCTGCTGAAGCACAGCAGGCTCTGACTCAGGGGGAGTCCTCCTCTATTGTTCCTATGGTTCTCTAGACGCTTGAAGAACTGAAGAAAGACTAGAAGGAACTCCGTGCCAGAATGGATAAACAGGACACCGTCAACGACAACATTCAGAACATGCTGGCTCAACTGCTTCAGAGAATGCCTCCGCCTCCCAACCCTTAGGCACTTAAGATTATTTGCTTGTTGCTCTGCTTTCCTTGTTTCTGATGTTTGCTTGTCTGTTTTTTTATTGCCATTGTCTCTGTTGCTCTTTATCTGAATATAATGTTTTGTTGTTCTTCTTAATTATCCTTTTGCTAAGTCTTTTTGATTCTAACAAAAAGGGGGAGAAATCAAATATAGCTCTGATGAAAAATTGTCTAAAACCTTAAGCACCCTGCAACATACTTTTCTTAAAAATAAATTATTCATCTAACTTTGGACTTAAGAAATTGCAGAAGGTATCGAAACTTCATTGCTTGGAAGCTCTGGTAAGAACTTCTGAACTCCCTAGCTCATCTCAGGGGGAGCTCTCAATCTGATATTTCTTAATGTTTCATCTGCTAATTGAGTTTGTTTTGTCATCATCAAAAAGGGGAGATTGTAAGAACAAAAATTGTTCTTCAACAGATTCCATGATTTTGATGATAACAAAGGATGAAACAAAAAATGGCACCCTAACGAAAAGCTTCTAGGTGTGCAGGATTCTAAGAAAAGAAGGAAGAGATCTGATGACGTCATCAGATACAGAATCATATCAGATACAAATTATCAGAAGATCAGAAGCATCTGAAGTATTAACGCGCTCAAGAAGTTCTGAGCCTGAGCAAATCAGCATAATATCCGAAGCATCTGAGTAAGAAGTGCACTCTAGAAGTTCTGACTCTGAACAACGGCATGTCATTCCAGAAGCTCTAAGCGTCATCTAAAGACATCATCAGAACATCTATGAGATCAACATCAGAAGCTCCGAATCCCTCAGCAAGATTCCAAGATTCTCAGAGTCACGTAGACTTTAATAATGGATTTCCTAAAGCAGAAAGAGTAACGTAAACTTAAAATTCAAATGAAAAGGAACTATATTTGGAAAGAAGTTATTCAGGGAGACAAAGCTGTTTTGGCAAGAAACAATAGGAGTTATGGCATTAATCTACATTCAAGACAAATTATCTGCCATCTTTCTCAACGGTCTTTTCACTCCTATATAAAGGACAACAATCAACATTGATAGGCGCGCAAGAATACTGAAACATTCAATCTATCTCTCTCTCTCATCTTTCACAAAGCTTTTGCTTAGAAAGTGAAACATCTTCTTGTTCTTACTTGTGTAATATTTGCTTATCATAGAAGCACTCTAGATTACATAGCTTTTTGTCTATTGTTTTATTTCCTCAAGTGACTCTGCGCAGTCTGTATACTTGAGAAGACTAAGAGATCTTTCTCTTAGACGTTGGTTGTAAACAATCTTTCAAGATTAGTGGAATAAGTCCTTGTTGAAGGCGAAATCACCTTGGCCGGGTGGACTGGAGTAGCTTTGTGTTATAAGCGAACCAGTATAAATTCCTTGTGTGGTTTTTATTTTTAAAAGCGCTTATTTTCCAAAACAATTCAAACCCCCCCTTTCTTGTTTTTCTCACCATCATTATTGTGTTAGAACACCGATTCAAATAAAAATCCTTTATACACAGTTGGTTGGCAATGTGTCTCGTGCGACATTGAATTTTATTTTTCACGAAGTCAAGTGAGCAGATAAAATAGGTTCAGATAACTCAAAGCGTGGATGTACACTTCGGAAGATGTACGATATTCCATGTGCTTGTTTAATTCCAAAGAAGATGAAGCTTGGAAAACCAATACTTATGGATGAATTTTTTACTCACCTGTAAATGCTCCATTTTGATGATGATAATGTGATGAAGAATGATAAATCAAACATATCTATCATGACCCAGTGAGAAATGATCCAAGAGATATACATGAAAGCTGATGACATCATGAAATTGCACATCAAATAGCAACTGAGGAAGATTGTCCATCCAGAAACAACAAATTTGAAACCATCGTCGAAACCAGTTAAAACAAATGGTTCACCTAAAAAGATCAAAATGACACAAAGTGCCAACTCCATAAGACAATCTCCTTCATACTTTGAACATGTCGACTCATATTTTCTGGATTCTCTGACTGCAAAATCCCAAAAAGTGTTTTTAAGGGTGCTCGCATTAGCAAACCATCTCATCCACCATCGTTACCAAAATTCATCCACCTTGAAGAGATATCGCTTTTTATACACAAATACATTGAGTGGATTGTAGATGTTAAAGGTGACGACAATTGTGGTTTTCGAGTTGTTTCGGGTTTGTTGGGTAAAGAGATGAGGACCACAAACTAGTCCGCCTTCAGCTTATACAAGAGATGATGACACATAGGAAATCATACACAGAGCTATACGGGAAAAAAGAAAATTACGATGCAATTCTCAATGCTCTTGTTCCTTGTCTTAGTGGTCTGACACCATTTGATAAATGGACGCTCTTCCCGGAAATGGGACATATTATAGCAAGTGCTTATGATAGAGTTCGGAGATGCATATTCGGACACACCTTTTAATTAAAAAAACAAAACATTGGACTATATGTATGTGCATTTATGTAAATATATATATCTGAAATATGTCATGATGAAAGGATATAGTTTCTATGGTCCAACTTGATCTACCACTTGTATAAATAGAGGTTCCTATTCCATTTTCTTTACAAAAACCAGAATGAATACATATCCCCATCCCGCCTTTGTGCATTTCAATGGTGAGAGTTCATCACTTCAATTTAGGGTCTCCTAAGACATACTTCTCGTCGATCTGAAATCTAAATTGAATACTCCCCTGCAATATCCAGAAAATTGGTGAGTTACCAAACTCGAGTATCGTTCACTCTCGATTGACAACAAAGGAAAGCTATGATTCACCATTCTTAAACAGAATATGAATGATGATTTAAAGATTACATGGAATATATTTTATCGTTACTCAACAAATGGTTCGAATAAAATGGACGTGACTATTGCAATATCCACCAAATATATTATAAGGATGTTGCAACGTCGTGAACCACTCGTTTGTAATGACATGTAATGTTAAATCTATGTGAGCAGTGCATTTTCATGCATATTCTTTCACTATTATGTTGCAATAATTATAGAGTGTCTTTTGTTATTTCTATTATTTTAGTGTGTTTCCTTATCTTAGTTTATTGTTACATTTATTTTAATTTCGTATGGTATTTTCTGAATAAACAACTATTTATACCCTCTCGCTTTGCAGGTTATAACTTGGGCTATGAGAATCAGATTAATGCGTTCTACTAGGCGTTGAAAAGCTGAGAGGATAAACTAAATGTTTCATTTTGAAGTAAAAATTAGATTTGGAGTGTAGAAGACTCGAATAAATCGCTTTAGTTTCAGAGTTTAGAAAATAATTAGTCTTGAGCCAGTTTTTATGTTTTCCGACGCGGTTGGAATTAGAACCTGAATTCCTTGTTTTGTTCAACCTAAGTCATTCGTGGTACTGTTCACTATCCTATTCACTATACACGAAATTAGACGGCCACTAAGATTTCATGGAGAACTAAACCACTTTGAAGTTGATCTGCTGTATTCAGGTTCCACAACCTTTAGATTATTATAACTTTGCAATATAATTTCTATTACCTTCAATTCTGTTGTATGATTATCGTTTTCTTATCTGATTTGCCATAGAATAGTTTTGTTTGGTTCTATTGATATATGTTCCCCAATTTTAATTGCGTTTAACTCAACTTATTTGTTAACTCGCTTTATCTCTAACTGATTGTTTAATTGGGCAAACAAGAACATAATTCTTTTAATATCGTTAGCGCTTGTTGATTGATATTGTGATCGAACAGGAATAAATGATTCACTTAGGGATATTAATCTTAAGATTAAGAACATAATTCTTAATCTTAATCAAAACTGAAACTCCTCATTGTTCTTTTAGTTGGTAAAAATCAATCCAAGAGTCCTTGTGATACGACTCTCGAGCGTCGCTTCCCTAAACTACAGTTTTTAAATACTTGTTTTTTATCCTTGCGCGACATAGGATCACTATGTTAACGTTAACAATTATCTATGCAATGTTTAATTTGATGTTAATTTAGATTGTTTTTCAATTCTGCCATCATTCCTGGTTGTTTCTGGTTTGAATTAACAGAGCATATTTCGGAGATGGATCTTAAAAAAACTCACCGATATTGAACTAAGGGTGTTACGGAGACGCATCTCCGGATTAACCTTTTATGCATACAAAGATGCATTTTCAGACTAAATTTTAATAGAATAAGGGTTTCTCAATAATTCCATCTGAAGCGTGTGCGAAAAAGGTGCGTCCATCAATTGTGACTTTTCACGGAGCCGAGGGAGCAACCATAAGGGTCGAAAAAATAATGCCTTCAAATAAAAGGAAATGACAGGTTCTAAATAGTTGGGTGGGTTATGCGGATAGCCCATTCCATTTCACTTGGATTCGGTTTGTGGTGGATAGGAATTGAACCGTCTAAATTTGAATTCACCTGATATTAATATTTTTTAGTTGTTTTTTCCTAGGCCACTTTTTGAATTATTTTTTATTAAATAAACTAACCCGATCTACACTAACTATTAACTCTTTCTATCATCCATTTCTCTCACCCACCAAAAAGCCTTAGCCGTTTTCACTTTCACCAATGGTAAACGTTTTCACTCATATTCACCATTGTGTCCTTCATCATCCACCCACTCCATCTCTTCATCTTTTTTTTCTCACACTCACATATTTTCATATTATACCCACTCATTCAATTCATTTATCTATCAATGTCTCGTATTTTATTATCGCCATATGCTTTTTTTTATGAGTGCATGGGAAAGAGAAAGTTTACGATTGAAGTGTTGTGGTTGCAAATTAACCCATGTAAATCACATATGACAATATCTTCAAATAGTAGATGTATATTTTTCCAGACCTATTATTCAAGGAATATATTTATGTTTTTCTCTTTATTTTGTTGTTGTAAATTTCAAGTCAAGTTTGTATATTTACTTAGTTTGTGTTCCACAATGGAACTAGAGGTGATCAAAATTGAGGATGCAAAGCTTGTTGCGCTGGTTTAGAGCTTCCGATGCAGTGGAGAAACGACTAACCTCCAAGGTTAGCACTCCAACACTTAAGTCAATATGAGAGTGAAAAGTGGAGTTTGAATGAGATAAGATTTGAATACATGAGAATTTGCATGCTTTCATCTTTAAATAGGAGAAGTGATTATCAACTGAACATGCATGGTAAGGGTGGGATGCATTATGTTTTTGGATTTATATGGACAATTAGCTTGATGCTCGCGTGGGGGATTACCTGCTCAATAGGAGAAAAGAGTCTACATGTTTTATACTAAAGGCTTTGTTGATTCATTATTAGGGTTTTGTCTTTTGATTCCTTCTAGACGACCCATAACAGTTGCTCCCAAACATTTGTTTCTACTTTGCAGAGCAAGGTTTGTGACATGTATCATTACTCAGCCACAAAATCTGTGGACGTGGAAGCCTTCGGTGGGACATTTTCATTCTTTGGAATAGGCACGTTAGATTCCTTTCTCACAAGAGGTAACATTTTGTTGGGAATGACTGACACATCTCCTACACTAGTCAGTAATGATGTTTCTTTTTCTTTAGAGTACTTGAGTGTTTTTTTGAACAGTTTTTAGGAAATCTTAACCATTGGTGGTGAGCAGTGGTTCGAATTATCCTCAATGTTCGAATAGGGTATGAAAGGGCTTTAGAAGTGTCATTTATATTTTTCCTATTGTTAACAACATGCAAAAAAGTTTTTCTGCTTCCTTTGATCTTATTCCCTTTTTCTAGGGTTTCTAAGATAGTGAGAATTTGACCTCTTATCTTCTTTTCCTTAGAAATTTCCTTTGTTGTTGGCGTTTTTCTCTTAAGGGAGAAATGTTTGAGCTTGCTTACTTTCCATATTGACTTGTATTCTATTTTCTTTCATAACATATTTTAATCATGAAGTGTATGTGAACCTCGACCAAGAAGATTAGTAAGGATATTTTAGGCGACTGGGTGGATCCAGACATAGTGGGGGTTGTTTCCGTTTTTGTTCGTGAAAATGTATTTGACCAATCTTGGACTAACATGGGCCCTTCAACTTATTGGCATGTGTTTCCCCCACATGGAAATAAAAGTTTATGTATCCAATATGATGGGTGTGATATCCCTATTCATGAATGTGTGTTATCTGTCATATGCTATCAACTCCCTTTCAACAAATTAGAAGTCAGTGTATTGAAACATTTATTGATTTCCCCTTTCATAACTACATTCAGTGAACTAGGAATTTGTTAAATTTTTCTAACATTGGTGTGAGTACTACGAGGGTAAGCCAACTCTGATGTTTTTCTTCCATCTCCATAAAACTCAAAACAATCCAAACTAAGCGAACAATTTCAATTTGCTTTCTTTAAGATAAAACATTAAATACTTCGAGACTTATTTTGATAGTATGAACAATTCCATGGATCACTTAGACTTAGTTACTCTTGTTAAGCAAAAAGCATATACAAATATCTATAACTTAGAACCTGGTCCTCCCCCGTGTGACACTTTAAACCCTAAATTCTTTTTTTATAGCATGATTTGCCAAATATTTATTTAATATAATAAAATAGGGCATCACATTAATTCAAATAACATGAATATTCTCATGCACGAGTATTTGTTCAAACATTACCAAACATAACAATTTAAAAGTGAATCCTGGCCCTGTTGTCAAAATACCAGATCCTTATTACATCTTAAACACACTAACTGACTTAACATGTCCGCATACACAAACACAAACGAAGTCTAGTAAATTGGTCTTTTACACCACCCTCAATAACCTTATAGCTATGCAATTGTTCCTTAGTATCAACCTGATGATATCCTGCATATGGATTGATACCATGGAAACACATAAATAAAGGGGTGAGAACACATTCTACAATTTAAAAGGTATAATAACATCAAAGGGGTAGCACAACTCATAACATCCAATCATATGACATTATACTAATTCATTCACTATTACACAGAATCATGTGACATTACATAACGTACACATGAATGCTTATGCAATGCGTTTTATCCTTTACTACGTATGCATGTGGTACAAGTAAATGAACTCATGATATCTTCTGTAAGTATATGTGAGCTATATTTTGTACCATAACACCCTTCCCAAGTTCTATAGTTTAGGAGTACATGTGAGATATGTCACGTACTACAATACTCTAACTAAACTCAATAGTTTAGGAGTACACGAGACCTACATCCGTACTACAACACTCTCACTAAACTCTAATCTAGGAGTACATGTGAGATAAATATGTACTATAATACTCTCTCTAGACTGAATAGTCTAGAAGTACATACGAGCTACATTCTTATTACAACATTCTCTCTAGACGAAAACCTACTCCCACTCTAATATGATGTATGATGATCAAACATGTGTGAAATCCTCTCGAACTTCCTTGCTCTTTTGAAACACACTTACTTTTATTGCCACATTAGGGTTTTATCATTGTTCTTGCTAAAAAACACTAAAAGGTTAACTTCCCCGATGCAAGTCAGGGAGATCCACAAATGATCGGTTAAGAGTTTGTAAAAAAAATTCTCGGGTAGTTATTATTTATCCCTTTCCTCATGGAGGAAATCTCCTTTTATACTCCTCCAACCATCAATGGCCCTTAAAGGGGTACTTCTTCATATTCCTCATTAAGGGAACTTGAAATAATGTCTGTCGTCTTCCATAATCATCACATAACAAATTTTTTTCTCAGCTTATGTAACCCCCTACCATTATGGAGACGCTATGACCTTTCACTTTACGAAATCGTTTCCAGATAGGGACCCTTCGTCTAAATATTCTCTCGCTTCATCTGGGTCCTATACCCGGAGATAAAAGACTTTCCACATCGGTCCATCAGAACCCTTAACCCGACAATATAATGACTTCGTAGGTCCGTTTTCCAGCTCAGACTTCTATCGAACCATTCCTACTTCATCGTCTACTTCCTCTGATTTTACATGTCGACTGGTTAACATAAATTTTTAGGATGTACATAAGCCCCACGAGCATGAGGTCTAAAAGGGAGAAATTTTCAGACAAAAGAAGCCCGAAACATTTTTTATTCATTATAGGGTCAAGGTACAACTCGGACCTAACATGTTGTTGTCTATTTTATAGACCTGAACTAGTGGTGTAGGCCATCATTGCAAAGGGAGACAAATCTTTTCCATATTTTCTTTTTATTCTGTAAAGATAATTTTTATGGGGAATTGATTTTCTTCAGAAATTAAACGTCTCATATTTGAAAATCGTAAAGAGTGACTTTCATTTATTAAATCCATCTCCTCCTCTTCTTTGCTAATCCTCCATGAAGTAACTTATCCCTATTTCAAAACTATTACTGAGCTTCCAACCGTTCTTAAATATCAAGTATTTTTGCTTTTATCTCTTCATCTATTTTTATTTCTCTTTAAGAAATGGCTATTGTACATGAATGTGATAATGATGTAAATTGCGATAAAAACCCCATGTATCAAAGAAAAGAAAGATCTTTATGACTTATGCATGAGAGAATGTAAGGATGCCCTAGGCCAAGCTGAATTCGATTGTATTGTAAAGGAGTTTTACAGTGATATTAACGCCTCTTTTAGAAATACTGATTCCGAATCTTCCTCATCAGGTTCATCAGTAGAACTGTTGATGGAGACAATCGACCTTTTTGATCAAATGGTGATAAGATATGATCATAACTCTATTGAATAGAGATTGCTAAACTCTGATCTTTGATGACTATATCCTCTACCGAAAATGAGGATAATGTTATATTAGAGCCATGCATCCCAGGGGAACATGTTTGCATAGTCCGTCCTAGAGGAGTCAAAGATGAATATTTCCACTTTTATGCTGGTGTATTAGAGGATTTTAAAATTCATTTACCTTTTGCTGATTTAGAATCCGACCTATTAAGAACCCTGAAAACTTCCCCTTCCCAACTCCGCCTTAATAGTTGGGGGTTTATCAAGGCGTTCGAAATAGTCTGTGAGACCATAAACATAGAACCCATCATAGCCTTATTTTTATCCTTTTTTGAAAACAGAGGCGTTCAGAAATGTGTTTGGGTCACAATTAGTGGCTTTCCCGATAAGAATTTTCTTCAAGTTTATACTACTAAGTATAAAGGCTTTAAAGACCTGTTTCTCCAAGTTAGATATGGATTGAGATGTCCTCAGGTATTGTATGTGTTAGACGGATCGCTCTGTTTTCCTATCTATTGGACTGGAATCCTACTTCCGGTATCTGGATTTGATTTTGATAAGCTAAACACTCTAGAAATCCAGTCTTTGGCTATATTAGATTCTCTTCGTATGATAAAGATCCAGAATCTATTGCCATTACCCGAGGAACAAGTCGTTCCTTTCTTGGGTGATAATCATCTATTTCCTTTTTGCTTTATTTGTTGATCTACATTTTATTTTCCCAATCCTTTTCCAATCTGTTTGTAGAAATAAAGAATAACGTGTTTGTGAAAGAGCAAAAAATATTGATGTTGGAAGCCCGGGCGGCTAGAATAGGAGTTGGACAATATGCGGCCAAATCGGACTTGTCCGGTTTAGAAACGCGTATACTAAACAAGAGAAAGGTAGCACCCAGTAAAACAACCATACGCATTTATGAGCCCTAAGTCTTGACAATCCCACCACCGGAGGACTCTCGTCCAGATTCCCCAAAGAAGATGAAAAATTTGACGAGTGACGAGGTGTACAAAACCGATTGGGAAATTTCCTCTTTGATGCAAGAGACTAGTGGAAGCGATCAAACCAAAACATTCAACAAGGTGAAGACAATAGGTCGACAAAAACATCAACTCCTATGAGCAAAATGAGATCAAGCTCAACCAAGAGATTAATAGCCTAAGGAATAACAAAAGATGTTGGTGGATAAATTATATGGCTTAGAGAAAAAATTGTTGGTGGAGAAAATAAAGAGGGAAAAGTTGGAGGCTAAAAATCAAGAGTTGCAGTCCACTGTTATCAAGCAATCCAAGGAGATGAAATCAACTTAGGAATCAAATGACCAACTGCAGAAAGCTTTATAGAAATCTCAAATTGACGTCCTTGATGCAGGTGATGATACTCTTGATAGCGTAAAGGCTCAAGTCTTGTGCCTCCACCCCATGCTTGGTTTGTCCGAGCTGGATTTTTTCAAAGTTGTGGTGGATGGCCGTCTTGTGGATATGGAAGAAACCGAGCCTTTCCCTGCTGACGACCTGGCCAAGGAAGACTGTGTTGATGACACCAACCACGAAGCTGTTAATGAGGATAATAATGAAGAATAATCTTGTTTCTATTCCCGTTTTTATTAGTCATCCTTTAAGATGCGCTTTGTAATGTTTTTAAGAATTTTGTCCGCTTTTCCTTTCTGTTTTATACCCGTATCCTACTATGATTTGTTACATCTATGACAATCTCGCGTATAGTTCTGCATTTCTGGTTGTCTCCTTTTCATAATTTATCTTTATAATTAGTTTTGTGAAGTGATTTTTTATAGAAGCCTTAAGTGCTAAATGCACTTCCATACCAAGGGAAAGGTTATGGTTAATTAATTTAGGTATTTCTACTTTGATAGACCATTTTTGGTACCTTTATGAGACATGGTCACACTGATAGTATAACTCGAAAAATTTGTTTAATTCATGAACCTAAGACCCCGACCATGATAAGTATCTTCCGACCTAGGGTTCCTCTTTATGATTCAGTTCGATCCAATTTTGCCAGAGGTTCCTATTGACTTGGACTTCAATTAGGCAAGATGTTTTGTTAACATTGCCTGGCTGCAGTCGATGATGCTAGAGGCTTCAAGTAACTTGGACTTTAGTTTGGCCATAGGTTTTTAATTAACTTAGTTCGGTCACAGCCGATTACGCCAGAGGCTTCAAGTGGCTTGGACTTTAGTTAGGCCAAAGGTTTTTAATTAACTTAGTTCGATCACAAACTATTATGCCAGAGGCTTAAAGTAGCTTGGACTTCAATTAGGCCAGAGGTTTTTAATTAACATAGCTCGATCATAGTTGATTATGCCAGAGGCTTCAAGTAGCTTGAACTTTAGTTAGGCCAAAGGATTTTAATTAACTTAGCTCAGTCATAGTGAATTGTGCCAGAGGCTTTAAGTAGCTTAGACTTTAGTTAGGCCAGAGGTTTTTAATTAACTTAGCTCGATCATAGCCGACTAAGCCATAAACTTCAAGTAGCTTGGACTTCAGTTAGGCTAGAGGTTTTAATTAACTTAGCCTGGTCGCAACCGGTTATGTGGAAATTCCCGACCTTTGCATGATAGCTTATCGGCTCTGGGCTTAATATTTGATATACCAAGACTCGCTTTACATTTAAGTCATGAATTCATACTTTAATTACTGTTAGGTCACTCTCGTGGGCCAATACCCCTTCGACATCTCTTTTTAAAAAGCTGATTACGAGCAGTCTTTCATCTTCCACTAAAAGCGGATTCTATCTGATATACATCACTGATTTGACATATATTTTCCTGGATGAACTGGTCCCTCCTCCTCCTACGAATCCTCCACTAATGGTATTCAAGGTATGAGAGGTCTCCCAGTCTTCGTGGTCCTCATCCGTGTTATTCCTTTTTTTGCAGAGGTTTTTTTGAGCTGATATCCCCCTAGAATGACTTCTCTTTCTTGGATGCCTTCTAACGTCTTTCACATAGGCCAACAAACTACCTCTTTGAATTAAGATCTCAATTTCTCTTTTGAGTTGATGACAATCTTCCGTGTGATGACCATGAAGTTTGTAGTATGCATACCATGCATTCCCGTCTTTTCCCATCATGACGTGGGCTCCTTTTGGATGCCTCGAAATGGGAAGTAATTTGAGATGATAGACTTCTTTCAAAATATATTCACACTTGGAATTCAGTTACGTATACTTGGCATCTTTGTCAGGCGGTCGCTGGAATAGTCTCATTATGGTCCGGTTTCTAGGTCCGAGCTTACGGTACTTTTTCCTGTGCCCGACTCCCTCCTTCTAAGCTCGTGTTTTTTCCTTGGCGTATCGAGATCTCTTTTACATGTTGCTTGCTATCATGGGTTTACACCTACGGGAGTCAGAATCCCTTACTATTGCCATTTAGTTATTGGTCATAGTAACATGCTCATGTGGATTATTTTTACCATCAAAAGATACCAACAATGATGATTTGAAGTTCTCTGACTTTTGGTCATCCCAGATCGCCTCAGACCATGGTTGGTAGTCTAGGGGCTCCTCCTTCGTATCCCCATCCTGTTTACTTTGTATTTGTAAAATATGGACACTATCTTGCGATGTTTCATTTTATTGACGGATGGTCTTCACCACTGCGAGTAACTGGGTTAAGTCTGGTGGCAGAGGTGGATCACTTTGACTGAGGGATGACCCATACATCGCACAGCTGGGATGGGTGATGATTTTTGTATGGCATGGGAGAATATTACCAAGGCCATACGGTGGGCCCAAATGTTCTTGCTAAAAACACTAAAAGGTTGACTTCCCCAATGCAAGTCAAGGAGAGCCTCAAATGATTGGTTAAGTGTCTATAAATGTTTTTCTCTGGTAGTTATTATATATCCCTTTCCTCATGGAGGAAGTCTCCTTTTATACCCCTTTAACCATCAATGGCCCATAAAGGGATGCTTCTTCATATTCCTCATTAAGGGAACTTGGAATAACATCCACCGTCTTCCATAATCATCACATAACAACTTTTTTCTCAGTTTTTGTAACCCTCTGCCATTATAGAGACATTACGACCTTTCACTTTCTAAAATCGTTTCCAAATAGGGACTCTTCGTCTGACCATCATCTCTATTCATTCCATACTCGGCTATAAAAGGCTCTCCACACCGACCCATCAGAACCCTCAACCAGGAAATATGATGACTTCGCAGGTCTGTGTTCTAGCTCAGACTTCCACCCGAACCATTCT